>NC_142802.1:76074853-76374853 GCF_049724085.1 Artemia sp. Qi Xiang Cuo | reverse complement strand
AGATAGCCATTCTGTTCAACTTAGTCGAAAGTTCTTGAAATTAGGTATTTAAGGATGACAGACCCCCCAGAGCTCCTAGGGCAAAGGTTGTAAGTTATGACCTGGGGGCATAAAATGTTTTTGTAGATAGATTTGTCGTACAAATTTCAAAAGGGGCTCTTTCAATTGGAAATTGAGAGGGCTAGTGCCATTTTTAATAGTCGACAGTGATTGAAGGGCAACTAACCTCCCTCTCACGCCCACCATTTCCCGAAACACATACAATCAAAATTTTTAGATTTCCGTTTTGTTCAATGTAGTCGAAAGTTCTGGAAATTAGGTCTTTTAGGATGATAACCCCCTCAGAGCCCTCAGTGCAGGGATTGTAAGTTGCACCCTGGGGGCATATTAGGTTTATACAGAAAGTTGTTGTAGAAATTACAAAAAGGGCTCATTTATTTGGAAATTAATATTGCTCTTTTTAATAGTCAAAAGTGAGTGGAGAGTAATTGACCCCCTCTCACGCCCACCATTTCCCCAAACAAATTCAATCACTGTTTAGATATATCCATTTTCTTCAACGTAGTTGACAACTCTGGAAACTATTTATTTGAGGATGTCAAACCCCCCAGAACCCCCAGGGCAAAGGTTGTAAGTTATGCCCTGGGGGCATATATGGTTTTACAGATAGATTTGTCGTAAAAAATTCAAAACGGACTCATTCAATTGGAAATTGAGAGGGCTAGTGCCCTTTTTAACAGTCGAAAGTCATTGGAGGGTAACTAACCCCCCTCTCACGCACACCATTCCTCCAAACATATTCAATCAAAATTTTCAGATAGCCATTTTGTTCAACGCAGTAGAAAGTTCTGGAAATTAGGTCATTTAGGATGATAACCCCAGCCCTCAGGGCAAGGGTTGTAAACTATGCCCTGGGGGCATATAAGCTTTTTATTGAAAGCGTTGTTTTAGAAACTTTAAAAGGACTCATTTGATTGGAAATTGAAAGGGCTGGTGCCTTTTTTAATAGTTGAAAGTGGTGGGAGAGCGACTAACATCCCTCTCACGCCCAACATTTTCCCAAACGCATCCAATCAAAATTTTGAGATAGCGATTTTGTTTAACGTAGTTGAAAGTTCTGGAAATTATGTCTTAGAGGATGACAACCACCCTCACAGCCCTTAGGGTAAGGGTTGTAAGTTGTGCCCTGTGGGCATATAAGGTGTTTATAGAAAGTGTTGTCATAGAAACTCAAAAAAGACTCATTCGATTGGAAATCGAATTGCCTAGTGCCCTTTTTAATAGTCGAAGGTGATTTTAAGGTTTGAAATATTTATAGTAAAGATCGATGTGGGTATAATGTATGATTTTTTTTATGTTGTTGTTGTTTAGACCAGGTCACTTCTTAACGAAGGAGTTGTTGTAGGAACTTCGAAAAGGGCTCATTCGATTGAAAATAAAAAGGGCTGATGCCCTTTTTAATAGTTGAAAGTGATTGTAAAGCAACTAATCCCCCTACCACGCCCACCCTCCCATTTGCCTTTATGTTTAAAAACTAAATGTTGCCTTAAGATTAAATCAAAATACACTGTGTTAATGCTAATTCCCAATAAGGCATCTCAGCAGTATCCCAAGAACGACTGAGAATATTGTGTTCAAACTTTCGGTGCTACGTCTGCTACTAAATTTAACCAAGCCAAAATAGCGTAAGTGTATCCAAGATATCAAAGAAAGTAAGCAGATTTTTTTTTGCTAATGGTATCAAGTTTTCCATTTCAGGTCAACTAGAGGAGTTATGAAACGAAATTAAACACTACTATTTGTGGCCAGATTTTTAAAAGGGTGTATGTTGTTAAAAATTGCTGAAAATATTTCCCCAGCATACAAATAGCAAGCCAAACTATAAAGTCTTAAAAAAACGAAACGATTTAAAGTATTACTTTCATTTTCCCTGAAAAGACTATGTCAATATAAAACGAACAGAAATTAATTAAAACAAACTTAAAAAAAAAGTTTTTTAAATAAAAGTAAAGAACTTCATTAAACAAAAAATGAGCAAGAATAAAATCAAATAATCTACCAAGCGTGAAACTACCGCAAATCAGCATCGATAAATAAATGAAACCCAAAACGAACAGAAATTCCAATAAATAACCAGGTCAAACTCAAAACGAGCAGAAATTAACATAAGTTGGGCTCAAAACCCCTGGCCTTCCCAAGGCCAGAACATAATTTGCACTTTATTGAAAAAAAACAACAATTGAATGTGCACTGTCAGTTTACTATACATATACTGATATTTAGTAATCAAAATGTTAATATTATTTGATTTATTAAAGATATAAAAAGTAAAAAAGTATATATTTTTTTCAGTAAAGTGCAAATTATGTTCTGGCTTTGGGAATTGGGAAGGCATAGGGGTTCAGGATGGTCTACACGACGTTTGAGACTATAGAAAACGTAGCGCTAAATGTTTTCTTATAGATGGCAGAGTTTGGTGATAATTTTAAAGCTCTAGACATTTCTAGGCTAGGATAGATACTACATTGGATTGAGCCCAGTTAGCTGTAACTTATTGAAGACAAATAAGTTACTTGATGCTAATACAACTGAAGTGAATAAAAGTGTTGAGAATGAAATGGCATTATACTTTAATAATAGTTGTTTTTATGTTTCCTTCCCTTTTAAAAGGCTTTAGTTCTTTTAAGGATCCCACTGTTGTCATTAATGTTCTTGTTAAGGACAAAGCCCATTTCCTGCCTTATTTCTTCCACTATCTTCAAAAGTTGGACTATGACAAATCAAGAATGGGAATATGGTAAGTATCATTCTAGGCTATATTTCTGCTTGTAGCCTATTTAGCTAGGCTAATGTTACTAGGCTACCCTTGTTTTTCTGATTTTTAAAGTAGGGTAAAGACACCAATGATTTGACAGTGCAGTTTTGGAACCACTGTTGAAATTTACCTTCAAAACAGAATAACTCTGCTTAGTTGTGACTTGGAACATTATCTCTTGAAGCCCTTGTTATTATTTACAATGCTAAATGTGGACACTATATCCAATACACCCAGATATCAAAAGAAAATTCAATTCAATCAGTTTCCTGTCTTTGACACAAAATGAGCTCCTGAAAATTCTTGGTGTTCAAACTATCAATACTTGCTTTTTTTTGGCAAAAAAAATTTGGGATCAGCACCAATGCATCAAGATAGCCTACATCTGATCTTCTCTAATATGTAGCCACATATGGTTTTTTTTTTTTTTTATAAAATTAAGTTAAAATGACAGCTAATATTATATTGATGAAACTAAGTTCCAAGTGTTGAAAATTCTTGTCTGATTTAGTGGAATACCAGACCAACTAAAAATGCTCCTTCAGCCAAATTCAAGTGTAGATATTGGCTTCTATTATGATATTCATTTCTTTTGAGAATATCTTGTAATAACCTTGTAAAAATTTTTGACAAACAGCAACAGAACCTGTTGAAATATAGGTGACCCTGTCAAAACTTCACTGAGCATGTAAAACAGATAGGAAACAATTGGTGTCAAAATTCAAGGGTCCTCTTACAAAAACAATATCAATCAGTGATGCTGAGCAGTGATACCAATTTACAAAAACTTAGTTGATGGAACTATTTTTTATTTTTAAGGGTATTTGACAAATTGTTGAATTTACAGGTACTCTCTCAACAACAAGAGGTTTGGATGATTATTATTTGTAATAATATTTAACATGAAAAAAATATTTAAAAAAATTTGGTACTCTTGCATTATACAGCCTTTCTAAAAAGTCAAGTTTGGTTAATGCTAATGAAATAAAATAAATGTGGACGAATCCATTATAGTTTAGAAACAAATTTGGGGTATATATTTGCACTTTAGCAGGTGGGGGGTAAAGCATAGAATATATTAAATATTTAACCTAACCTTGGTACCTTCCCCCCCAAAACACAGTTTAATATCATATATGCAATGAAAACCACAATATCATTGCCTAGTCCATAGTGGTAAAAATGTCAAAAATGGTTTTATTATTGCCTTCTCTATAGTAGTTAACCCAAGAGGCCCACATAATGGAAGAGTACCAAAAGTTGTTTTTTATTGTAGTTTTACTGATTTTATAGTAGATGGTAGATTTTTCCATCATCTGAAGAACTGGTACTTGGCCTCATGCTATGTTAATATTTTTAAGCATTTGAATTGGCTGATCACAACACCCACTCATTTATCACTGAATAAACTTGAAGTACACCCTCTCTTAATAAATTTTATACATGTTTTCTTTCAAATATATTGCAAGCTGTAAAACACAAAATTTTCTCCCTGAACCCCTCCCTAATTAGTGTGGAATTCCTATCCCACCCAAAATGCTAATGAAACAGGTTAAACTCCTCAGTGTCACAAACTTCTAATAATATTGAGTAGCACATGCATATTTCAGGAATTCTTGACTTTCCAGACAAAGGATACTCAAAACTAAAAATTTTTAAAGTGGATTAAACTGGTAGATTAGCTTTGAAATGGCCAAATGTTGACATAATTTTGAACAACAAAGACATCTTTGCTGGACCATTAAAGCCAAGGCAAATTGGGCCATTCCAGGTAGCATTTATAAAGAGACCTATGTCACACTATTATATTGCACAATGTATTATAGAAACCTAGGTCACACAATTACACTCCATATGATTATCCAATTTTGTCCCTATATTTGAGGCAATTTTTTAGTTTTTTGCTTCCACTTTCTGAATAGTATTTTATACTTTTACACATTTAAAAAAGTTGAAGAGAAATGATGGTAAAGTAAAAAGAATAGGCATGTTGAATCCACCAGGATTTGCCCACAAGTATTCCCCAAGTACTTTGACACATGTTCAATAGGGTTCTGACTTACATCAAAAACAGGAACAACTTTTTTTTTCTGTCAAATCTGTAGGTGAAAATGCTCCAATTTAAGAAAATTGGAGTTTTGTACCCTTTTTTGATAAAACTTCTTATCAGACAGTTAGATTTGTCACATATTCTTTCTACATACTGAAACCCTTTTCAAACTAAAAGTCTAAATTAAGCCTTCTGGAATAGAAAACTTGCTTTTTTACA
Organism: Artemia sp. Qi Xiang Cuo; assembly: GCF_049724085.1. Taxonomy (NCBI): domain Eukaryota; kingdom Metazoa; phylum Arthropoda; class Branchiopoda; order Anostraca; family Artemiidae; genus Artemia; species Artemia sp. Qi Xiang Cuo. The sequence goes on along the minus strand of NC_142802.1, from coordinate 76,369,769 downwards.
AAAACTGTCAAATCATCAGTACCTTTACCCTAGAGGTCAGGGTATTTTCTAGATTACTAGTTTTAGACACTAGGTTACTGGATATTTGGCTGACCAGACCACCAGGTACTATTTAATCAGGATACTAGCCTTCCTTTGTATCTGTTTTGGCTGTTTCTAATATACAGATTTGTTAAGGGTATTTATTAGAGCAATGTGCCAAGGTTTGAACAGCTAATCACCACTTAGACAGTTAAATCACTGTGAAATCTCCAGTATACCAATTAAAAAGTCGGATTTATAGTATAGGCCTGCCTACATATGGGTATAGGCAGCAAGTTGTCTAGGGTGGGGGGGGGGTTAGTCAGCAGCCAATCCTGTGATGAAAGGGTGGATGGGCTGAAGTTATATTGGCAGTTCACTTAACCTCACATCACAAGCAAGTTCTATCTTACTTTTGAAATCTTTTACTAGTATCATTCCTAAGGTCACTTAACTTTATCCAGCCTCTCCTGGTGGTCAAATGTATACCCCAAATTATATATTCTCTATGAATTTTCCTGTTGCTTGATATTGCTTGTTTGCCATTACATTAGTTTGATGAAAAGAAGAGTCAATTATGGGAGCATTGATTAGAGAATTGAAGGGTAATAAATACCTAATTGGGAGCCTGAAAAAATTTATCTGACTTTTGAAAAAAGGAGAAAAGACTTCCAAAAGTCTTTGGAAGTCTTTGGCTGGCTAGTGCGATTTAAGGTAATTTAAGGTAAGGTAAAATGTCAAGCAATATTAATGAAAACATAACATCAGATTCCACATATTAGAGCACACTACTCTGGAGGTTTTAAGGCCCTATCTACAAAAAATGTGGAATTTTGTTTTTGGTACTTATTTATTAACCAATAAACATGCAAGAAGTGAGGTTTCATTAATACTAATGAAATAAAACAAAATAGGATGAAAATATAATAGTTTATGAACACAATTATGCTATAGATTTGCACACTAGGGGGTGGGGGTTGGGCTATAGCATAGCATATATTAAATAGGTAACCTAATCAAACCTAGGCACCTTTTATTTCCCGAAAACCCCCAAAAATTAAAGTTTAAATATAGTTCCTGGAGTGAGAAACCCTTTGTTTATACAGCATCTTAAGTACCAGGTGATGCCTATCTGTTCTTGCAATACAATTCTTGTGTGTTTATTGGTTACTACACAAGTACCTTGTATTTTCTGCAAGAAAAATAACAGATTTTATTTAATTTAATATTAGGGCAGACCCATACACAAGGGCTAAGGCTCAGGCCTATTGCCTCTACATTCCTCCAAAAAACTAAATACTGGTTGGAGGAACCAAAAATTAGTTTGGCCTCCCCACCCTTGTCATATACTTGGCCAGATTTTGTATTCTTCCTTCCCCTACTACGTCCTTCAGATTAACATTTAACTCTTAAAATCTCAAGCTGATGTCTGCTCCTTGCTGGACATTCTTCTACCATATGTTTTCTTGTTTCCATGGCCTTCTTACGTTTTTTAGCAAAACTGGGAATCAGCCCTACCAATTCAGGCAAGATGCTTCCCAAAAATTTCCAATTCCTGTTATGGATTTAGTCACTATTCTTATCCCCAACCTTTTAAGCTGAAAAAAATGTTTATTCAGCAAAGGATTAAACTTCAAAAGTACTTCCTTTGTCTCATTACATCCCACCTTATTATGCCAATTCTGTTCCACTCTTCTCTGCTATCTCATTACCTTCAATCCCAGAGCATCCAGGGAACCATTTCAAAGTAATTGTTTTTCCTTTGGATGCTAGACTATTTAATGCTTCATAGAATTCCAACTTTCTTCTTTTTCAGCTTTTTATTTTCCAAAGATCCTGAAGATTTGCTTGGTTATCAGTTGTAATACATATATTTCTGTCTGTACTTACTTTGTGCATCAGTGTTTTAGCTGCCTGTTCTGGTCCAAACATTTCAGCCTGGGAAACCATAGCAAACCTTCCCAGATGATAACTAATTATCTCCTCCAAATAAAATGTATTCTGGTATATTAATATTCTAGTTCTTGATTTCCAATGAAATTGCAAGCCATCTGTGAAGCAAACTGTTGTGTTGTTCTTGTGAATCATATCTACCTTATGTTCTATTTCTTTTCTATCCCTTATGTCCATCTAAAATAGCCATTTGTATTTTACTTGTGGGAGGAACATTATTCTTAGGCATCTGCTGCAGATGATCTACAGCTCCTTCCACTTAAGCATTATTGAAACATAAACATGGCTTTTGATTAGGCAGCACTTTTTACTGCTTCTTCCTCTAGAAAAACTTCTATAGGCTCAAGTCCTAGAATTAGCTCTGTGGATACTGTGACTGTTCCATTATATTCTGATGGTGCCATTAGGCATGCTAGCCTTTGAAACCTTTTTGAAGGGGTTATGTGGCTTCTTATCTGAGTTGAATTGAGTCCATGCCTCTAGCCTACTCCATCTCACAAAATTGATCTGATTGCAGTCTTGTAAAGGTACATTGTCTTATGTTTCCAAAATATGGATCTGAAGCCCAATTTTCAAGGTTTTCCTCATAAATATGTACCAGCAATTATGAATCTGAATGCCCAATTTTCAAGAATGAATCTGAAGCCCAATTTGAAGGTTTTCCTCATAAATATTTGCCAGTAAGCTGATAGAGGTGTACCGTTGGACAGACCCTTTATTTGCTGATAAAATGTATTACAGAACTGGAAGCACATTGAATACTTGTTATAAGTAAACCAAGGTTGTTCAGGCATTGCCATCTATTCCTGTTGCTGAATCTTCAGTTTCACCAACAATTTTGTTCAATTCTATTTTTTTTAAATTCCTCAGATTTTCTAAGGTCAATGTTTGTGTGCAGAGAAACAATGTCAAAGCTAGTTAATATTTTGTTTGCTGAAATGTTTGCATTTTTAGTATTTCTACTAGATCTACAGACTTAATTATATATTTTATCAAGGGTATTAATTAGACAAGACATGCCCACATGTGGGTTAGAAACAGCTATTTAACATTTGTGTAAAGACAAATCTAGAGAAAATACTATATCCACTGCAGGAACTTCTTTCAGAAGAAAGAATTTTAGATAAATTGCATTTTGTAGGTTCAGGCATTCTAGACCTTACCTTAGACTTTAGTTCCTCCAGGGCCACTTGTGGTATATAGGGCATCAACGAAGCCTTGCCGGACGTCTTGGAGCAGAGCAGCAGCCATGACGTCCTCCCACTGTGGTTGTAACAACAGCTCAGCACTCTGCAGATCTTGGTTGTACTGTCATTCGAGGGTGTGTTTTGGTTGCCTTCTTTTTCGCCCAGCCTTGGGTTGCCACTCGTAGACAGCATTCAGAAGACGGTTTCCTGACATTCGTAGGACATGACCAAGATAGGTCCATCTTCTCTGCTTCAGGAGGTCAGTGACTGGTGGTTGACTTGTTCATCTGCAGACCACTACGTTTGTGACCCTGTCTTGCCACAAAATATTTAGAATCCTTCTGAGGCAGACATTTTCAAATGCTAGGATATGTTCCTAGGATTTTCCTGCTGGACATTGAGCTTCCAGCATTCACTTGCATAAAGAAGAATGGACATGACGTTACTATTCAACAGACGGAGCTTTAGGGGCAAAGAGTGTTTTTGCTTTGCTGTAGCCTACTGGTTTCAGTTTGTTGAATGCCAATGTTGCTTGTCCAATTCTCCTTTTTATCTCATTAACTATTCTGCCATCATATTCGATCCAACCTCCAAGATATTTGAACTCCTGGCAAGGCTGTACCCAGAGGGGGGGGGGGTTAGGGGGGTTTGACCCCGCTTCCCCCGAAATGTTTGTTTAACTCGTAAAAACGTAACAAAAAGGTATATAAACAAATTTTGTGTGCGTTTTTTGAGGTTTTTTTGTGCACCCCCCCCCCCCGAAAAAAATCTGAGTAAAACTCCCTCCGGAAAAAAAATCCTGTGTACGGCCTTGACTCGTGGACTTGTTCGAATGTTTTTTCATTGCATTTAAGGATCAAAGGTTAGTTTGATGTGACCATACTCTTTGATTTACCAACCTTTACTATTAGTCCCAATTTCACAGCCTTGTCCACCAATGTGTCAAGTAGAAGTTGTAAACGTTGCTTCGCCTCTTCTAGAAGTACTACGTCGTCTGCGAAGTGTAAATCTGTGAGCTGCTGGCCACTGACTTTTACACCAAAGCCTGATGCTTGCCATAGGACATAATCCATTACTAGGACAAATAGGAATAGGGATAACACAAATCCTTGTTTCACCCCAGAGAGAATTTTGAAGAATCATGTCTCCCCATTTTCTGTTTGGGCACATTTGCTCTCTCTGTAGAGAGCCTTCATTATTTTGACTAGTTTATTAGGCACTCCATAAAATTTCAAAATCTACCATAAAACAGTCGAACGCTTTTTCAAAATCAATGAAGAGCAGATACAACTTTATATTCCATTCTCTTGACTCTTCCACTCTAAGTCTGAGGATAAAAATAAGGTCAGAACATGATATATCTGGGCAGGAACCCATGTTGTTCTTCCCTTAGATGTGAGTCAAGAGCTGCTCTCAAACGCTGCAATATAATCGTGGCCAAGAGTTTACTTGGCACTGAAGTCAGAATGATCCCCCTCCAGTTGTCACAGCTAAGAGCATCTCCCTTCTTAAACAGTTTGACTAGAATACCTCTAGTCTAATCACAGGGACCTTTTCCATGCTCCAAACTGCTACTAGGAGAGCAGTCCATACATTTAAGCAGGCTCGAAGGGATGTCTTTAGCATCTCTGTCGTTATCCCATCGACTCTTGATGCATGGCCATTTTAAGATTTTTAACAGCTGCTTCTATCTCTACAGTGCTGGGAGGATCAGCACTTCTGTCCATTTGTAAAAACGGAATGTCAGATACAGTTTCTTGGTCATGGGGTGTGGGATAATTAAGTATATTTTCAAAATGGGATGCCCATCTTTTGTATACTTTCTTGGGATCTAAAATTATGTTCCCGTTTTCATTACTAATAAGTGGTGAGCAGTTCACTTTTTTTTCCAACTATCTCATTGGTTAGTTGGTAAACCATCCTGGAATTGGCTTTTTTTGCAGCCTCTTTGGCAAGTGCCACTTTCTCTTCTGTCTGGTTAAACCATGATTGTCAGCCTTATCTGTTAGATTCAAGGCCTCAAATTTGTTTTTCAGAGAAATTCAGAAACTCAGAAATCCTTTTGTAAGTCTTGGTTTTTCAGTTTGTTGGTGCAAACTGCCTATAGGTACTGGTCACTTTCTTCTTTTCACCTTTCAACTTCATTTGTATTTCAGCCATCATCAATATGTGGTCTGAATTAACGTCAGCTCCTCGAAACCACGTACATCAAATAAGCTGCTTCTCCAACATCTTGAAATTAGAAAATGGTCGAATTGGTTTTTTGTCCAACCATCTGGGGACACCCAGGAGTATTTATGGATTGACTTATGCTCTAACAATGTGCCACCTATGATCAAGTCGTTGCTCTGCGCGTAGTCTACAAGAAGCGCTCCGTTTTCGTTGATAGACTCCTATGCTATGTGGGCCCATGGCTTCTGGGCGATACTGATTGTCTGCTTTAACTTTGGCATTGAAGTCGCCTACAACACAGAGAATGTCATGTCTGGGCGGATCTTTGGTAGCCACTTGTACATTTCATAGAATTTGTCTTTTTCATCTTCGTCGGCTTCAACTGTGGGAGCATAACAGGCAATGATGGTCAGTTTGGTGTGGTTTGAGATATATCGGACCACCAATAAACGTTCGTTTATAGGGTTCCAGCTCACCATCGCCTTCGACGCGCTAGGTGACATAAAAACTCCAACTCCAGCGCGGTGCATTGCAGGATCTCCGCGAAAAGCCAAAGTGTACCCGTCGTCAAGTTTTTCTAGTCTGTTTCCTGTCCATATACCGTCAGTTAAGACAATTATATCCAGACAATACTCTTTCATTTCTTTGAGAACTTGTTGGGTTCTTGAAATCTGATTCATTGTTCTTACATTCCAAAATCCTATTTTGGTGGTTCCTTTTGCAGTCAGAAATCGAATCCAGGGGCGTGCATGGGTCATCATCAGGGAGTTTGAAGTATTCGAGGCTATTGTTGACGTTTCAGCTGCATTTGGTTTTCTCCAAGGGTAGCCCTGCTGGGTCTAGGTGTGGGTTGCAAACCCCTCAGCTCAACCCTCATCCATCTTCCATTTTTTTTTTTTTTATCAGGTCAATCCTTTGATAAACGAAATCATGACGAAAAAAGTTTAAGAGTTTTTCCAGAGATGTCATTAAAAAAAATATTTTTCTTTTTTTTCTTTTTTTTATAATATGATTGAACGTTTTACATATAATGTGTGAACTTGAAGGAAGTTCAGCCAGGACTGAAAAACAGACAAAACAAGGCAATTCATTCAGATAACAACAAATCAGGAACACGTTTATGATGCAATTCTAGCTTTTTTTAGCAGCTAACCAAAAAGGTAACTCAAAGCAAGCTACAAATCAATACAACCAGTTTTGTTTTATCATTTTATTTATTGTTTTTTCTTATTATATTCTTAACAGAGGTTCCTCGGTCCTTCCTACATGTTTTGAAATTTTCAAGCAGATCTGATAAAAAATATTTTTTTTTTGCTAAAAATCAATGAAACTCAATTTTTGTTCCAAAATGTGTTGTCCTCTCTTGGTCCATTATTGGATGTCAAGAGTCATTACTGCCAGCGTTTGTTTGTGTGTGCAAGATTTTTTTTTTTGTGATGGCAACCTATACAATAATCCGTTTAATAGACATAAGAAGGATGCTAGTGTAAATGATATTCAAATAATATGGTTAAGTATTAAAAATGTTTCTTTAATTTTCAAGTGTCAAATTCTAATCTGGGTATATTAACATCCCTGAATCTGACCATATGCTTTATGAATGTCAAGTTCTTTTTGTACAAATTCTACAGGACAAGCCACATTTTAAAATATAGAATTTAATAAATTGTCCCTGCCAAAAAGCACAATGATAACAGCATCCCTGCACCATTACATAATTTATTATCAGATTTATGATGCCCAAAAATAAAATTCCATAGATAATGTCAGCATGTGCCCCAATAATTCAGTTTTGTATATTTTAGGATGAAGGTTGACAAATCGAATGACAACTCAGAAGTTATTGTGAAGGAATGGGTGAATTCTGTTCAGAAGGAATACTCATTCATTGATGTTGTATTTGGTGAAGCAGAACATGAAAGTCAAAAGGATGTACAATGGACAGAAGAAAGATTTCACTACTTTATTAAACTTCGGGAAGAATCTCTCTCGATAGCAAAATCCCGTTGGGCTGATTATGCCTTTGTAAGTTTTTGTTTATACATTGTAATCCATCCTTTTTTTCATTCATTGGTGCACATATTTCCTATTCTTAGATGGAGGAGGACAGAGAGGTTAATGGGGTTCAAAATCATTACAGGATGCAATTTGTGCCATTGTTTTACCTTGAAAGGCTGAAGCTAGTTTCAATAGGTATATGTACTAGATTTCATACTTTGAATCTTTGCTGTTGTTTTATTTTTGCTGTTATAAACTGCTTACTTAGTAAATTCAATCTATTTGAAATGAACAAATAAACTGAAATAACAAATTTAGTAATGTTGTCGCTCATTAGAAACTTCATCTATGCAAAGTATCTCAATAACAGTAAGTCGAAATAAATTTCTTTTGTTCATCTATTTCGGATACTCGAGTTAATTCTAGTTTATTTTCTCTAAATTCTTTCAAATTGAAAGTGATAATTGTATCCTTGGCAGTTACATTTAATTTCTCTTGTTCTTTTTATTATTATTTGTTTAGTATTTTATTAGTATTCTTTAGTTTTTTTCTTAGATTGATCTTTTACCTTATTTTTTTCTAATGCTGTAAAACAATGTTTCAAGAAGTGTTTTCATGCAAGTTTGATGTACAATTCATAATGGCTCAGCGATAATTATTTTTTTCGGTGGTTATTGCATTCATGTTTCTACAATTTCGTCTAATTTGTTTGCTTGCTTTCTGTGTTTCTGATTTTTTTTTTTAGATTCTAATCAATATCTTGAAGCAGATTTTCTGATCTTAAGTCTCTCTTTTTGAAGTTAAGATTTTCTAATAATTTTTTCTAAGGTTTGTAATTCGGTTGTAGATAATTTTTTTTGAGACTTATACATTCTCAAAGACGCGAAAAGATTTTGGAATCTCAAACGCTTCACCGAAAAAGGTTACCATATCTATTAAGAACCTACAAGGAAAAAACTGTTTGGGTTGAAAGGGTTTTTATTGGAACAGCTCGTACCGTGGGCATAAAGCAAGAAAACATCAAAAGAAACTACGTTCTTAGTTTTGATTCTGATCTTTACAAAACTTGAATATCACTTGAGTTAAATGAAGAGCATTCAGAAGGGCAGGGGTTTCTTTATGCTAAACCCTCTCCCTGAAGAGTGCAGAATGGGATATATACGTTCTTATTGAGTCTTTTCTCATACAAAAACTATTGTGTTGTGTTTCATAGCAAAACTAATTCTAGTCTCTCCAAGTTAGGAGAGAGTAAAAGGACTTAAGTAAAATTCAAACTTTGGATTTGGGGCCATAATGACGAGTATAGCTAAATGCTGCATGAAAGGATGGGTTGCTGAATAAAGGGAATGAAGATATGCTAGACAACTCTTTGAATAGTTGTGCAAGGTTAATTTTAGGAAGTGGAAATGTCCCAAAAATGTGACTTCATATGAACGTAGGGTTTCAACTACACTCAAGAGATATGTGACATGAAAAAGCGCCTTAGGGAGCCTTGTCGTGCCGTTTATATGGGCAAAAGCTTGACTCTTTCAAATGAAAAGACTGTAAGGTGGCACGTTAAAAGTGAGACGCCCAAATTTAAGCTTTAGAGATTTTATAAAACAGACATTTCTTGGGAGAATGGCCAAGACCGGTCGGATAGATGAGAAGCGATCGCCAACGTGTCGGTCTCAGCTAGCTAAACTCTGTGACGAATTTATAGCAGTTTTAGCTGCACTCTTTTTATGTGGCTTTAATTTTTGCGGTTTTCTTTTGTGTATTATGGTTTCTTCCTATTTATTTTTCGTTATTTGATGATTGTCGTAATTAAAGAGCCTTAAAACATTTGAGTTTGAGCTGTGTTATAGAATCGTTTGTTGTTTATCCCTCTATTCATTTTTACTTATTTTGCTTGAAAAATAACCGACCGTTCTTACTTAAAATGTAATGAACGGCGAGTAGCAACAAACTTTGCCTCTAGAAACCAAAACTCTAAAAAATTGAAGTTTGATGACAAGAAATACTATCTTTATAAGTGAGCAATAATTGTGTATTTGTCTATATATGTATGTTCTCGAAAACGGCTCCATATTTTCTCGGGAAAATTGGTATCTTGGGATATTCTCGCATAACAAAACGATCTAGATAGGTCAGACGTCTGAGAAAATTCGTTAAGAGCCTTAAACTTGGTTTTTGCAAATGACGTCATGTACTATGTTAGTACATCATATAAGCATTTCTTATGACAATATATAAGCGTTTTCTTGTATGATATAATACATGGCATAAATTGTCTGAAGTAATCAAAATCTAAAAACATATCAAAAATGAAAATGAAGAGCAAAGATACGGGCGGTTAAAAGATGTGTGAAAACGACAATTAGAGGGTGTCAAAAATCAAATCAATATATATGTACATATGAAAATTCGTTAAGAGCCTTAATTTTGGGAAAAAAATATTTATGTGAATGACGTCATTCACGCTTGTCGCACTTTTGTGGAAAAATTGAAGACTTTCATACATGGAGAAGTTTATATTAAATTGCTTAAAGAACAAAAAACTGGAAATTGCAAGAATATTTCCATATATTTTGGCAAGCGATTACAACAATTCAAAAACCTTAATAAAGAAAACCAAAAGTTTGATCAAATATGTCATTCCCCCCACTCCTCCACCACAAGAGTGAATGTAGGAAGGCCTAAAAAACGAAAATTTGCACCATCAATTGTGACAACACCTTAACGGGCAGCTAAAGCAAAGGCCATTGCTAAATTGTCTGAAGTCAAAACGTGAAATCATTGAATATGATAGGGATGATGACTGGGTTTTGGATTTTGACATGGATAAGGTTATCAATGGCTACCATACCTTTGTTAAATAAAATAAAGGTTCTGTGATATGCATTTCATAATGACAAAAGACAAGCGGAGGTCAAAGAAACCAAGCAAATTGAAAACTATGAACCATTAAAAGAAACAAAGGTCTGGCGATAAAAGACAGGAGTCCATTCGGACGTCATGTCATCAAGAAAAGGCTCAAAATATCTGTTTTTAGAAGCCAAGTGACAATGAGCATCCATATATAGAAGAGGCCGCGTGCCGAGTGCCAGTGCTATATATATATATATATATATATATATATACTATATATATATATATATATATATATATATATATATATATATATATATATATATATATATATATATATATATATATATATATATATATATATATATATATATATATATTAAGTGTCGTATCTTTATCTTTTTGGGAGCTGGTTTCTTTTTCTTTTCTTTTTTCTCTTTGTAGTGCTCCACTATAATCTATTTTTGTAGATGGTGGGTGAATAAATGTTATTATTATTATTTTTTATTATATATATTATATATATATATATATATATATATATATATATATATATATATATATATATATATATATATATATATATATATATATATATATATATATATATATATATATATATATATATATATATATATATATATATATATATATATATATATATATATATATATATATATATATGCTGAAGCTTGTTTATGCGTTTGTTTGTTTTCTCACTGTTTACATTTTGTTGCACCAGGGGCGATTATGTCAAACCAGTGGTCATAGACAATCGGAAGAGGGATCAGACGACAGGAAAAGTTTTACTGCTTTTTTAAACAATAAAAGATCACGTCCCATGCTAGCACCAATTTCTGCCACTTTAGACGCCAAACAATAATATTGGCCTGAATAGGACCAAAATGCTGTCCAACAAAATTTCTTAGATTGGAAGATAGCCAATTGATATAAAACTAACCAATTTGCTATACTGTCTGTGTTAAATGAACAGATATTATAGACCTTTTATGCAATAATAATAACTGTTATACAAGACGCAAATTGTGCTCTTTGGATGCACCCTGTACAGCATTTTATTGTTGCACATACACTATGAAAGAGGAGTTCAGTGAATCTTTTGTGAGGGAGGGGGGCCTAATGTCTGAAAAGTGTATTTTTAGGCCCTCGTTTTCTAACTCTTCCGTCAGAATTCTCTCTGATCAGTATGGGGTAGGGGGAATTTACTCCTTAAACTCCCTTCGTATGGAGGGTTATATTTGGACTACGCGTGGAATACGGATACTATTCGTGAAATATGGATACTTAGGGGGCGTATCTCCCCTCTTTTTGAAGCAGTATGTTCAGTATGAAATGAAATAATTACATTCATGTTCATTTCTGCTCAAAGATGGGAGGGGGGGGCATCCTCTAAAAACCAGATCTGTCCAATAAACCAAGATCCACTAATCTAATGATCTGTCCTAGTTTTTTAGGGCGTGTGCTTTTCTTATCTTCAAAGTGCATTTGTTAAGCTAGAGTAAGAATAGGGTGTGGGGATTAGGATTTGGCAGCTCCCCTCCCAAATGTTTGTAATAACACTGGATAATATGTCAAAAAATGACAAGAAAAGAATTTCCGATTGAAGATTGATCCTAAAATTTAAAACGAAAAATTATCATATATGTGAGGCCACTGTTTACGCTAAAGTCATAATATATTGTTGATATTGATCATAAATCATACTATAGCATAGAAAGCTGGGACATGAGGGTCGCCATCCATCTAAATACATGAAATTTTTGTTTGTAATGTCATAATATCTACAGTTCAGTTTTACAAAAAATTAATATTTAGCTTTTTCTTGTTAATTCTATAAAACAATTAATCTCAGGATTGTCTATTTGTATGAAGAATTTCTAGCTGTTATCAAGACCTTTCTGGACCTCATCTTTAGATGAGGTCCAGGGCCCGTACTTTCACCCGGAGAAGACAAAGGAAATGTCACATATATAAAGGAAAAAAAAATAACCCACTTTCGAGGCACCTTCATTGGAACACTTCTAGTCTGTTGCTATAGATACAGGATGAACCTCTATGTAAATATACTCTAAATCCTCATCCCAATAGTTTTATCTGATGCATATACGCCACTTAAAATGAAATTACATTCCCTTCTTTGTATCAGTTTTGACCAATTGGAGTTTGAATTTACGGGGTTTGATCAAAAGTGATAATAAATAGTGTATTCTGATTGCGAACAAAATAAAAGATATCTAGCACATCTGTTTACGTCATCGATCGATATAGCAGGTGTGGCCTAGTAGGACAGACTGTTCGATAACAAAATATTTTTACGTCAATAGAATTTGCTTTTAATGCTGATTCCAAATGTCTAAAATTTGTTGAGATAAAATTTCCGAGAACTCTATGCCGGAAGTTTCATGCCCTGCATCCTATAATTTAAAATGTGTATTTTTCCTGATGAGATGTCGAGAATTGTCAATAAAGCGTGTGTATGTTTGTTTGTTTTTTCTGCTGTTTTCTTTTTTCCAGCTGGAGCGATTGCGTCGAGCCAGTGGTCGTAGACTTTTGGGAGAAGGATTATTGAAAGGGAAATAAAAAGCTCTAGGGGTGTTTTTAAATAATGAAAGAGACTGCGCCCCATCATAGTGCCGGTTTAATATAATGAATGATTTGTCAAAGTTTCTTAGGGGATGTGCTTTTTTCAGGGGTGTTTATTACTTTAAAACATTGTTGTGCATTAATTAAGCTAGAACATGAAGAGGGTGGGGGTAGTAGGAGGTTCCAAATTTAAATGAAGAGTGATGCTAAAATTTAAAACGAAAACAAAAAAAAACAACTATCCTAAATGTGAAGTCACTCTTTACACGGAAGGTAACATAAAGATTGCTAATACTGATCATAAATTAAACTATTGCATAGAGAGCAGGGGAGGCATTCTTCTCAAGTACATTGAAATTTATGTTAATTTTAAGTTATAATGCCACAATTCCAAGCTTTGACACTAAGAAGTCAGTTTTACTAAAATTTAATATAAAACTCTTTTTTATTAGTATTATGAAAAATAATGCTTTTAGTTTTTAGTTTACAAAAAGATTTTTTTTGGTTTACAAAGGGAATTTAAAGGGCATCTACCAAGACCTATAGGTTGTCAAGACCTATAGGTGAAGTCCAGAGCCCATGCCTTCATGAAGAGAAAACAAGGGAAATATCACTTATATTTAGGGGGAAAAAATAACAAACTTTTGATGCACCCTCATTGGGACATTTCTTGGTACTTATTTATTATACCACCACCACTCAAGAAGTGAAGTTAGGTTAATCCTGATGAAAAATACCAAACCATGATGAAAATGTAATACTTTGGAAAAAATGTGGGCTATATATTTGCACATTAGGGGAATGAGGGGTAACCTAAACCCCACCTTAATGTGCAAATATATAGTCCAAATTATATAATTCGAATGTATTGTGGCAATCGCCACTTGTTTTCCACTGAGCGTAAGCTAATTGTTTCTTAATGCAGACAGAAAAAAAAGTGTTTGTTCTCGAGCTTTACACAACGTAAACTTGAGTGTTGGAGGTATAATGCATAACTACCGATTTCTCTGAGCTCGTGCTGTAAAGGTTGGGCCTATGTGCAAATGTACAGTCCGTGACTCCGACAACTCGTACTTATTCCTCAACTCTGGTGCATATGATGGATCCGATGACCATGGAGTCGGCTTTATGATAGGCCGCCGTGCGCAAAAAGCTTTTCTTGAATGGGATCCAGTGAACCCGAGAACAGCCAGACTACGACTTAAGGGAAGATTATCCAACATATCTATATTTACTTTCTATGCAACAACAAGAGCGGCAACGGATGATGATAAAGACTCCTTTTACACTGATCTGGAGATTACAATGCAGAAATGCCCCAAACGAGACTTTCTAATTTTAGCGGGTGATTGGAACTCCCCTGTTGGCCCGAGAGACCCCAATATTCGCGATATTGTTGGCCCATTCACTTACGGTCAGCGGTGCTGCACTGGGAATAGACTACTCCAGTTCGTGAGATCTCAAAACCTTACCATCATCAACACTATGTTCCAACACAAACCCTCTCAAAAAATAACTTGGTTCTCAAACGATGGCTCCACAACTGCCCAAATTGACCATACATTGATCCGTCAGCGTTGGTGCTCCTCAGTCATCAATTCTCGAGCTTACAGAGGGACATGAACAGGGTCAAAATCTGAAAGCGATCATACGCTTGTAGGTGCGAAAATACTCCTGGAGTTGAGCGCGAGGAAGAGACAACCCACAAAATGGAAGTTAAACGTGGAGAAACTGAAAATCCAAAAAGTGTTTACGACTTTTGCCTGAAGTTACAGAACCAGTTCGCAAGCCTGACCAACTGCTGTAATGAAGACCCAACCACCCACTGGAAAGAATTCCGGAACACCACTGAAAAGGTGGCCACTGAAGTTATCGGCTATGCCCCTGCAAAGACGAGGAAGAATTACGTCTCAGAGAAAAGTGTAAAGCTAATCGAAACTAGGTGGCAGGCATCAAACGCACCAATCGCAGTAAAAAAAAATCGCTATGTAAACAGGTTAAAAAAAGCCTACGTCAAGACCGCCAACAATTTTGGGATGAGGTTGCTTTAGAGATGAAAAAGCAGCCAGAAATAATGACACGAGTAGGCTGTATAGAACCCTTAAAGAAAAAACTGGAATAAAGTCACCCATCGCTGTTCCCTTAAAAGACGCCAAAAAAAGTGTGATCCCTGACGTGCAAGGTAAACTTTATCACTGGAAGAATCACTTTAAAGACCTGCTTAATCCAAATACAGATGGACAAGATGCAACGGCGATGCTGCCACCAACAGCTAAAAGATCACCATATAAAATCGAACTGGCACTACCTTCAGATTCAGTGATACTTAACGCAATCAAACGGCTAAAAAACAATAAGTCTCCTGGAGAAGATGGTCTACCTCCCGAGGTCTACAAGGCGTTGCCACACGTTTTAACAGAGCAACTAGAAACCCTCTTCAGTCTGATATCGAAGAAGAAGACCTTTCCGTCTGATTGAAAGGTGTCAATAATAATCCCAGTATTTAAAAAGGGGGACAAATGCGACAGCCGCAACTACCGAGGGATATCACTTATGGATATGGCTACCAAAGTATTTGCAATGATTTTGCTTAAAAGGCTCGAGGAAGCAAGGGATGACTGGACACGCGAAAATCAATGCGGATATCGAAGAGGGAGAGGTTGCACTGCACAGGGCTTTGCTCTTCGCCTTATTCCACAGCAGTGCAAACGCTACAAACTCCCCAAAATTAACATGTTCCTTGATTTTGTAGCTGCTTTCAACTCTGTAACTCGCAAAAACCTTTGGCGAATCATGTTGGAAGATGGTATGCCGGTTAAATTCATAGAGCTGTTGAAGGCCTACCACAAGCATGGCAATTTGACAGTAAGAGTGCTGGACGAAGACACTGAGTCCTTCAGTGTTGAAAGTGATTTAAAACAGGGATGCATATTGTCCCCAGTTTTGTTTAATTACTGTATAGACTGGATTCTAGAGAGTGCACTCTCGAGTTTTGATGGTGTTGTTATGGGATGGGGCATTAACGTGTCTGGCCTGGACTACGCGGATGGCATCGACGCTGTTGCTGCTGATCCAGCAACTGCCCAAGCAATGCTAAATAAAATAGCATATTTCTCTCAGTTACTGGGTATGAAGATCAACGGGGCCAAAACTAAAGTCATGGACCTAAATATACAGTCTGATAATCACCTTGTGCTTTACGGACAAGAGTTGGAAAAAGTCCATAGCTTTACTTATCTTGGCTCAATAATAGACTCTCGTGGAGGCTTCTACCTTGACGCACAGAACAGAATCAACAAAGCCCAAGCCATCTTCTCACAACTCCGCCGCCATTTGTGGATCCGGCGGGAGATCAGCATGAAGAAAAAAATTTCTGTATATAAAGCGACTGTTAGATCTATTCTTTTCTATGCAGTCGAAGTTTGGCCACTGAAGGCGCTTCATTTACATGATTTGAAAGTCTTTGACCCCTGCAGTCTACGAAAAATCCTGAGGATTCGATACTCCGACAGAATCTCAAATGTTGATGCGCGCCACCGCTGCTGTAACATCGAACCCGCCGCCATGATTGTCAAACAGAGAAGACTGCGTTGGCTTGGTCATGTCCTTAGAAGATCCAATGACCGAATCATAAAGCAAGGGCTTCTAGCTACCCCGTTGCCAGATTGGCGCAGGTGACCTGGCGGTCAATTTAAGAATGGGTGGACAACTGCCAAAAACGACCTCGGCCCCATTGGCGGATTTCGAAAGTTTGGCAGAAATTGGGAGAGCTGCTGGCTCCGGTTTGCTGAAGAGCTGGCACAAGATCGCGACAAATGGGAGTCAATAATACATAGTCTTCTAGATGCCGGGTGATGCATCCACGTCTGGTCCCGCAACAAGTACAAGTAAGTAGTTTGAATCTACGGCGTTTGATCAAAAGTGATTGTAAGTATTTTGGTTACGTATCAATCAAGAAGGAGATATTTGTTACAAAGCTAAGCCACCACTGCATACTCCTGTTGTATTCAACAAGGCGTAAGTGAACGAGGAGTTAACACATTTAGTTGTGAATTGCAATTGAAAAGAAAAATTAGCCTACAATGCTATCTTAACATTCTGACACCGAGCAGTTCCAGGTTCGCTTTCAAGTCATTACGAATGAACCGTTACTTCCGTTGACATCACCGGTCGACTTAGCCATTGTGGGCTAGTAGTACAGTAAACGACTGTTACATCAAACAGTTCGTGGTAACGAACTGTAAGTAAGGAGCGACCCGGCTCAATGGTAACCGAAACTCTAGAAAACGGGTTTTTGATACCAATAGATATATCAAAAGAATCAGATTTCAATGCTGATTTCAAATATATAACTTTCATCAAGTTTAGTGCTACTCATCAAAAGTTATGCGCCTGAGAAAATTTGGCTGATTTTCGAAAAAAGGGGGAAAGACCCCCTAAAAGCTATAGAACCCTGATGAAAATCACACTATCATATTCAGCGTATCAGAGAACCCTACTGTAGAGGTTTCAAGCTCCTATCTACAAAAATGTGGAATTTTCCATTTTTTGCCAGAATACAGATCAAGGATGCGTGTTTATTTGTTTGTTTGTTTTTTTTTTTGCCTTCCCTGGGGTTATAGTATCGATCAAGCGGTGCGATAATATTGTGGTAAGACTAAATGTACTGGGAATTTAAATTTATAGGGCCCTTTTTAATTGATCAAAAAAATGGAGGGTAACTAGGCCTCCTTTAAGGCTCATTTTTTCACACAGTCACCCAATCAAGATTTTTAGATAGCCATTTTGTTCAACATAGTCGAAAATATGATAAAAATGTCTTTTAGGATGACTTGATCCCCCAAAGTCCCCAGGGGGAGGGCTGAAAGTTATGAACTTTACTCAATGTTAACATATAGTTTTTGTTATTGGGAAGTATACAGTCTTTTTCTGAGGTGTTTTTTTGTGGGAGGGGGGGGAAAGAGCGGGGCGGGGGCTAGAGGGAAGGATCTGTACATGAAGGCAGTGTGCCTGGGGGAAGGGAAATTGCCATGAAGGGGGCACCGGACTTGCCAGCATTATTTATTGGTTATTGGGAAGTATACAACCATTTTCAGGAAAGATTTTTTCTGGAGGGGGGGGGGGGGCTAGAGGAGGGGATTAGTCTGGAGAATATTTCCGTGGAGGATGTTTCTTTGGGGTAAGGGACATTTCTATGAAGGGGGCGCCGGATTTCCAAGCATTATTTAAGAAACGATCAGAAGTTAAATAAAAAAAAACAAGTTTTTTCAACTGAAATGAAAGAAGGAATATTAGAACTTAAAACGAACAGAAATTATAACGTATGTGAGGGGTTCTCCCCCAAGTCAATACCTCGCTCTTTATGCTACAGTTTTTTTTTAGTGCTTTCAAAAGAGCTATCTATTCTAATTAAACGGCCTTTGTGATTCCGGGGTTTGTTAATAAAATTTTTTTTTTAAATTTTAACTTAAAGAGCTTGTTATTGACTAAGGGGAGAACCCCTTCATATAAGTAATAAAAAAAAAACAGTAAAAAAACAAGCGATACGGCTCAATAGTAATCGAAACTTTTAAAAAAGAAATTTTGATGTCAATAAATGTAACAAAAGAATTTGTTTATAATGCTGATACTAAATATATAAATTTTATTAAGTTTAGTATTACTCATCAAAGGCTACGAGCCTGAGAAAATTTACCCGATTTTTTAAAGAGGGGGTAACATCCCCTACAAGTGAAAGAATTTTATTGAAAATCACACCGTCAGATTCAGCGTATCAGAAAACCCTAATACATAGGTTTCAAGCTCATATCTGCAAAAATCTGCAACTTTGTATTTTTTGCCAGAAGAAAAATATACGAATATAGAAGTTAGTTACGTAAGTTAATTTGTAAAGACATCCATTTAGCAAAAGAAAAGTAAAATTCTTATGCAAATAAAAGCTGCATTAACTAAAAAACGATCAGAAATTAAATAAAAAAAACGAGTTTTTTAAACTGAAAGTAAGCAGCGAAAATAACAAATAACCTGCCACGACAGGCGACCGCATCGTGCCGAGGCGGGCCCCTCCACACCCCCTCACTATTAACACTATATATTACATATTTATCAAAAATCTATTTATCTAAAAAATAAAATTATTTAGCGACAAGTGCGAAATATTGAGGAGGGGAAAATCCCTTTCATATACGGAATAATTTCTGTTCGTTTTAAGTTTTAATGTCGCTCCTTACTTTCAGTTTAAAAAACTTGTTTTTTTTATTTAATACATATAAAGGGAAGCTTCTACATGGCGTCAAAGACTGACTTCTTTAAGCACTTCTCCTTCAGGCATGTACACAAGAAAGGATTTTTGGGACCGTGGAAACTCGAAGGCTGGAAAGTTTTGAAAATCATTCCGTTATACCCATATTTTTTTTTGTCTTCCTCAATTTTTTTTGCATACGTGTCTGATTCATTCAGATCTTTCTGAATATTTTTCTCTCGCTGTGCCACCGTTTATTAAGGTAATATTAACAAGGCAAAATTCTCACTCTTGATTACCTGAAGGAAGAAAAAACCAAGAAAGGGTAAGGTAACCGCCCTTTCAATCTTGGCCCTTAGATTGGGCGCAGTTTACTTTTTTTTTTTAATATTTATTCTAATGCGTTGAACAAAGAAAAAATTCGACCAAAATTCAAGCCTATGAATCTATCAAGAAAGAAAAACAAAAATCAAAGGTAGTCAGAATTGGGGGTAGACAACCAGAGTATAATTTAATCTATATACTTTTCCCAAAATTTCAAGCTTGGGGCTGAAGTTTTGAGACGTGGGGAAAATATTCTAAGGAGCAGTGGCGGATCCAAAGGGGGCGAGGGGGTGCCCTCCTAACGTAAATTAAAGTAGCGTAATTTACTTAATTAAGGCAAGTTTGCGTTAAATAAACTTGCTCCTAACGCAAGTTTATCGGATTAACCTATTTTGCACCCCCCCCCCCGCCCTAAGAAAATCCTGGATCCGCCCCTGTTAAGGAGTGACCTCCCTGATCAGCATTAAAGTCGGCCTTTAGTCCCAGTGTTGAATCAGGATCATTTGAGTGTTACTCCAGCTCTTACGTGAGGTCACTTCGCTTTTTTACTTTTCTTTTAGGTCCAAGATGTGGCAGTGCCACTATTAAACAGCCAGAATATAACGGATCTCGTCTTACAATTTAAAGTTAATATCGCTCCTTAACCTGACTACTTTGGCAGGCACTCCGGCTATTAGTCTAAAATGTAAAGCAATTGCTATTATAGAAGAAGTGAGTAGTATAAACCATATTTTTTTATAGGAAGAAGGAGGGCTGCAATCAATTTCTTATGCTTCCTAGTGTATGTGACCAGTCATCAAACGGATCGTCTGTAATTTATCTGACATGCTTTTAATAGGGACATATCGTCGCTCCAACACCTAAAGGCCATATTTAACATTTTCAAATTCCTGAGATAATTGCCAAAAAGCTCTTGCTAAACTCTTCTCAAAGAAAGGATCAGCAGGGCCACGCATGCTCAATCACACTTCGAACCTCCTCATCTCCATTGCCATGTTGATCCTCCCTTTGAGAGCAGCTTAGTAGACGTTATTTTGGAAGTTATAATAGAATTGTAAAAATGTCAGATACGATTTTGGGCGTGACAGTTTCGATATGGCTTGGATCCGAGATGATTAGCAACCCTGTTGGCCTTTACGCGCTGCAGTCTATTGTATTTAAATCGTAATCACTTAATTCTCATTCAAGCTTTTATGTAAGGTCTTTGCTATATTGTTTTTTTTTTTTTAGTTCGTGGATGCGGACGTGCTACTAGTAAACAACCAGACTTTAAGGGAGCTCGTCTCACAGAATAAAGTTGTTGTCGCTCCCAAACTTGACTCCCTTGGTATGTACTCCAACTATTGGTCCGGAATGCAAAGCAATTACTATTATCGAAGAACAGATGAATATAAACCAATTCTTGAGAGAAAGAACAAGGGCTGTCATCAGGTCATTCTTGTGAACTCTTGTTTCCTTGTCGATTTGAGCCAGTCGTCAAACGGATTATTTGACCTTTACTCCAAAGAAACTTAACGGGTATACAGGGCCTGTTGATGACATGATCACTTTTGCCATTTCGGCCTTCTGGAATGGTAAGTAAAACATTGATTAGATTAATTTCTAATTAGAATTAATCTCTTGTGATTTAATTAGGAAGTTAAATCTTTAGATATTTAATTGATTGATCTCGAACTCTATTGATTTAACTATATTACTGTTAAGAGGAGCCTTGTTGCCGCAGGTGTGATTTTTCAAAACCTGTGTTTAGAGTTGCCCTAATTTACAATTTTGTCAGAATGGGGATTGAATCCAAGTAAAATGAAATATTGTTAAGGGTAAAAGGCTTTCCTCTTCAAATATTTTTATTATTTGAAATTGTTTTTATTTTCAACAATTTTTAAGAAGTGTACTTGTTTGCGTCTGTGCTTCAAATTGATTCCCTCCCTGATCAGGTTTGTTTGAGAAGTAAAAATTGAGCGGAAACAGATTTTGGAAATAAGCATAGTGTCTTCTCAAGCAATTTGTAAGAACTGTATTTATGTATTTTTGCACCTTTAATTTGATTTAATTTCTGACCAGGTTCAAATTCTCACTGATTAAGGTCACTTTGGTAGCAAAAATAGGGGAAATAAAATTTTAAAAGAAACATAGTTTCTTCTCAAGGAATTGGTAATAAAAGTAATATTGACTTTTCGACTTTAAATTGATCTCCTTTCTGATAAGGTTTAAATTCTTGTTGATTAGGTTCACTTTGGTGGTAAATATAGAGGGAAATAACTTTTCAGTTATTGTAAATAGATTGAACTTATTTGCTTCAGAATTGGCTATAGAGTCCAAAAGGTCTAAAAAAAATTCTAGTCTGAACGGAACAAGCTAAATAGAAAAAACTTAACGTCGATATTCACAATATCGACGCCATTGGAGCCCCCGCATAACTTTCGTGAATTATTCTGTTGCCCTTCTACTGGAGTTAAACTTCATTGAATTTTATCATTAACAGTGGCGTCAGTGCTTGGAAATTAGGAGGGGAGGTTTTTTTCGCAATTTCGGGAGGATATTGCTGCTTTTTTCAATTTTTCCAATGAAAATACCAGAAAAAGCCATTTTTCAAGGAAAATAGTAAGAAGATATTTTCAAAATCAAGAGGGGAGGAGGGCAAATACCTTCAATTTTTGCCAGTGTTCTGTAAAGTCAATAAAGTTAGTAAATAGCGCAAAAGAACCTATTCTAAATTCTTAAGTGCGAAAAACATTACATTCTGAAGTTAAATAATTCATCACTTTTCGACTGAATGTGCATCACTTTTGTTGGGGATGAGTCAACCGAATGCGCATAATCATCTGAAAGAAGACACAACTTTATTTCTAGGCAGTGGCGCAATTTCGTCAAAATCCTAGGGGGGGGGGGGGCAAAGTTGGAGCCAATTTTCCCAAATCGAGTGAAAATGACAGCAAAAATTAAAAAATAAGCCATTTGGTACCATAATGGTGGTACTATTTAGTAACACCTATTTAGTATTGTAAAAGTACTATAAAGGTACTTTATAGTACTATAAAGGTAAATATGTACCAAAAAACTGATCTGTTTCTGTTGATACTTGAATTATGCTGGTTTGCTTAGTTTTTACAAGGTTTTGGAAGACTCAATTTTAGGTGGGGGGGGGCAAGAGATCTGGGAGGGACAATTTGCCCCCTGCCCCATAGAAAATTACGCCCCTGTTTCTAGGGTTATCAAAACTGCTTGCATGACGAATTTGAATTCCTTACTGCAGTAAATTGGTGTCGATATATGCGTTACATAAAGCTATATGAGCACAACATGAGGTGGGTTCTTGGAGAAACTTGATTGTATTTCTGTGTTATCAAAAGTAATCTTGTATCGAGGTGTCCAACCGTTGGGAATGAGGGTTAAGACTTGGAGAACTATATGTTTGTATCCTTTCTGTGATTCATTATCCCTTTTATATATTCTCCTTCAGCAAAAAAAAAAAATGTATATTAAGAAATACATGATTTCTTCATTTTTGTGGGTGTAGATAAGAAAAATTTATATTTCGAATAGAAAACTTTTAAGCTGTCGAATAGAAAAGAAGCTGTTGGGACATAATCTTCTTCTAGTGGATTTAGAACCGCCTCAACCTTTTGCTTTTCCTGCTGCTTATGAAAATAATGAAACGGTCTGTTTGTTTACCCTTGTGTTTCTATTTTAAGATGTTCCTATTTACGTTTTGAATGAAAATATTTACGGGTTTGTGCCTGTTCCGTTAGATGATGGACAATCATTGGAGGACGAATTGATGCAACTAGAAGCACTCAAGCTTGAGGTCACAGGTAATAATATCTATTCATATTATTAATTTTACAACTTTGATTTATGATGTCATAGTGCAAGTGGCTAGCACGATCAGCCATTAAGCAAAAGATTGGTGGTTCAAAGCCACCAGGGGTCGATTTCTTTTAGATTGTAATTCAGCTATCAATAAAACCATTATACCAACGATACTTACAAAATTCAAAATTAAGGTATCAATCCCTTATGTAACTAATTATGTAGAGTTTCATTATTTTTTCTCATTTTAGCTATATCCTATGGTGTCATTATTATTATGTTATTATATATTATTCTGATTTAAAGTACCCACGACAGTAAAAATGGAATCTAATTCTTTAAATTCGCTAAGTGGAAACTTACGCAACCATATACGCCTTAAAAAATCAGAAAAATCGGGGAATCAATTTTTAATGGAAAAGATGGTCGATGCAGGTATGCAGTTTTAACACTTAGCGGGTGCCAAGTTTAAAAATAGCATTTGTGAACAATCAGCAGAAAATTAGCACACAAAGATATATCATTTATGTAGTTTTAGAAAGTGAAACTTTCCCGATTGGCGTAGCAAAAGACAGACACTGCTATTAACTTGCGGTAAACTGGGTAGAAAATAAAACAAAAACAGTAACTGAACGATTAAACTGTGCATGAATATAGCACTAACATCCTGTTTCCAAACAAGAATTGAAAAGAAAAGCATATATTGTTGAACAGCTAAAAAATATAAGCTGCGTATTAAAATGTTTATTTTTAAAATTCTTCAAAATTAGCGGCTTCAACTTATAAGTTAATTGACTTACCTACAGGACAATAGTTTTTAGAAAGACCAATAAGGCTATCCTATTTTATTGTATTGATCCCTTTAGTTGACTATTCACATGTCCATAGGATCCTTTTTTTCTTCTTATTCAGAATAAGTCACTTTTCTTGCTTAATTTTGACATATTCTCGCTCGCCTCAATTTGTTCAATAGCAAACGCTGTCCTGCTCGATTGATTATTGAAATATTTGGTAAGTTTGGGCGGTGCAATCATTCGGTTCTTATTAAAATTTTATTAAGGTTTTCAATCCCGTACTATTTTCTGAAATTTTATTTAAATGTAAAGTTGGAAAATCCCAATTCGGTTTTCGTAAAAGAATGGGATGGTCGTCTGTGCACAGCCTAATGGATAAAATTCTGCTAAACGCTCGCGCTTGGTCTCTGCCGTTATTTTTACGTTGTGTGGATATCTTCTTCGCATTTGATTCGGTTGTGCATTCTCAGCTCTTCCTAACTCTCCTGGACCAAGGAGTTAACCCTTGTGTGACAAGGTGTTAACTCTTGTCATATTGGTACTCGTATAAATCAGTTCATGTTAAACTGTCGGACGAAAGTTTATCGTCGCCCATAGGCCTACGCCTTTTAAAAGGAGTAAGAGAGGGATCGGTTCTGAGCCCCCTGCTTTTTAGTTGTCTGATAATATGAAGTTAAATCACGTTAATATGAAGTTTTCTTGTTAGTTTATTTCTTTCTTTGTTTTTTCTTTTTTCTTGTTGTTTCTCCGCCCATTTCTTTTGTTTTACGGCGGGCTATAGATAAAATTCATTCATTCATATTCTAATTTTGGTTCGCAGACTTAGCGTCGTATTCTTTCAAACTTTTTTTTAAATTGTGAAAAAGCCCCCTTTGCATCGACTATTCTACTTTTTACAACATCACTGCATCCGCCATCTTTGCTAACAATACTACCCAGGTAAATGAAACTGTCCATTGAATCGACTTAGTTTTACCTAACATCACTCCTTTACCCTTATTTACTCCTAGTTTAAGAGACTTTGTCTTCTTAACATTAATATATAAATCTATTCTTGCACTCTGAACTGTTGAAACTTTCAAAGATTTCATTCATTTTACTAACATTTTTCTCTTGGACGCTCAAATAATGTCAATAAAGTCTTGGAGAGTTTTGCCTTCTCATTTTATTCCATGTTCTCCCATAGCCTTTGCCATATTCCTTAGGACCAAGTCCATCAAAATAACTCATTTAAAGGGAGAGAGGACACAACCCTGTTCAGCCCCTGATTCCACAACAAACCAACTAGTAACTTGATTTCCTAACTTAATTGCTGTAAAATACTTTGCGTTCATAGCACGAATCAATTTAATGCACCTATCTGGTATCAAACAGTGTAAGTAAGGAGCGACTCGGCTCAATTGTAACCGAAACTCTAAAAAATGGAATTTTAATGTCAGTAGATATATAAAAAAATCAGCTTATTATGATGATTCCAAATATATATATATATATATATATATATATATATATATATATATATATATATATATATATATATATATATATATATATATATATATATATATATATATATATATATATATATATATATATATATATATATATATATATATATATATATATATATATATATATATATATATATATATATATATATATATATATATATATATATATATATATATATATATATATATATATATATATATATATATATATATATATATATATATATATATATATATATATATATATATATATATATATATATATATATATATATATATATATATATATATATATATATATATATATATATATATATATATATATATATATATATATATATATATATATATATATATATAAAGGGAGCGACATTAAAACTTAAAACGAACAGAAATTATTCCGTGTATGAACAGGGTTGTCCCCTCCTCAACGCCTGGCTCTTTACGCTAAAATTTGACTCTTTGTCCCAACTCTATTTTTTAAAACAATAAAAAACTTTAGCGTAAGGAGCGAGGCGTTGAGGAGGGGAAAACCCCTTTCATATTCAGAATAATTCTGTTCGTTTTAAGTTTTAATGTCGCTCCTTACTTTCAGTTAGAAAAACTTGTTTTTTTTTTAATTTAATACCATATAAGGGCTGAATCTTCACTAAAGCTTTCGAAATAGCTGAATGAAATGGCTGTTTACAATTCATAAAAGTGAGGGCTATAGGGTTCTGATGATTTATTAGCTTTTCAATTATTGGTCTAAGATTGAAAATTTGGTCGACATATCCTCTCACCTTCATAAAACCGCGTTGTTCTTTTCTTAAAACTTTATTTTCAGCATCTCTAAGTCTAAAAAGTATCATCATACTAAGTAATTTGTTTCCTAAAGAAACCAAACTACTATAATTGCCACAGTCATTCTTATTAACTTTCATACAAAGGGGCTTAATTAAAGTTTTAAAATTGCTAGGTATTTCCCCGTTTTTAGAAATGATATAATATACAGTGATTTAATTCTAATTTAGCAACTATCATATTCTGAAAACTCATTAACCACTCTATCAACGCCTGATGTCTTGTTGTTTTTAATCCTTTTAGTACCTCTGTAACTCCTCCTAGCAAAATAATTCTTCTTTCAATTCAAGATTTTCCATTTTTTTTTTCGTTCTTCTATGCTTTATTTCCAACAACTTCATCCCGGCTTAACACGTTTTCAAAGTGTTCCCGTCTCTCTTTTGCCCATCTGGGATTCTGATAGTCCATTTTTTGAAGTAAAACCTTATCTTGTCTCTCCAGGTAAACGCGCAGTTTTTTTTTTTTTTGGGGGGGGGGGATGGGGCAAAACATCGGTAAAACGCAACAATAGGTGAGTTAAATGGACAATCCGAGAAAATATAAGAAAAATGAAATAACCTTAAGGTAATCACTGGCCTTTAGGTTTTTCCTTCTTTGCATGTGTAACTTGTTCTATCTGGCTGGTTCTGGCAGTTACGCATAAGCTATTTATCATGACTACACATGAACGATTTTGAATGTCCCTTTTCCTCCTAGGTCCGTAGAAGGACCCTTCTCCAGTAGGATAAAAAAATAGCTACAAAGAGGAGGATATTTTCACGTAGAAAGCTTACTTTTGTGAGGAACCATATCTTTTTCCTCGGAACAATCCTCTCACTACGCCGTCCGCCCGCCCTCCTCAGGTTTCCCTTATCTGTGGACATTCGGGATTCTGTCTATTGCCTAAATTGTTTTGTGTATAAATTATTATCATGGAGCGAGTTTTGATATTCCTGTTCGGTGTGGGGAACACTGATTTTTCTAATTTTTGTGTTCTGATTGCTTTGGGTTTCTGATCTCTCCCTTGTTATAACTCTTTTTTTTCGTGCTCCAGCATATGTCTTCTCTTTTTTTTTAGCGTATTTTTCCCTTTATTAGTGTTTTACACTGTACTGTAGTGTATATTTTCTGTTTGTTTTTTGGGCGTGCCTTCTGTAATTTAGTTTACTGTTTTGGTGTTATATGTGAGACCGGGACAAGTTAAGCTTCTCGGATCAAGTAACTGTTTATTGCTTGTAGAAGAAGATTTTTTATTACGAAGAGAAAAAAATAATAATAAAAAGGTGGACACATTAGTGTTGCCCATGCAAACAAGGGATTTGCCTTGTTATTCAAGCTAGGGAACTGCAAGTTACCTGAAAAGGGCTTTCAGCCATGACCATTCCGATGGTATACTTTTTATTTCGATCCGACACTTTTTTTAAAAGAAGTTTTAGGCTATTTTTCGAAGCTCCCTTAAATTTGTTTTCAAACTAACTTTTTACTATTAAGAGTAATTTAGACAATAGCTACCATTCTTCAGTCAGCTAGAAATGACATTTTTTCTCACTTGCCAGTTTTTTTTAACTTTGTGTTTTAATTATTGGTTACTATGGGCCGTGGTTCGTCCTTTACTAGCTCGCAGCTACCGCTATCACCATTATAAAATGTCGATTAATAATTACCTAATTGGGGATGGAGATACAGCCGGCGTAGCTTTGTTGGCATCAGGCGTGTGTTGTTGCTGCTACAGTTTGTTATTGATAGTAGTATTGCCAGATCTTTTTTCTTCGCTACAAGGTATCATGGGGTTGTTGAGTGGTGGAGCAGGGTTTGGTGATTGAGTATGACTGACTTCAAATTTTAGGTGCCAATCAGGGGCTCGTACTTTCTTCTTGTCCCGCCTTTTGAACCGAAAAAAGAAAAAAGAACCGAAGGTGTCAACCGGGTTTTGAACCTAAGGTGTCACAGTCTGCAGTTCTTATAATAAAATTCTGTAACATTTCTGTTGGGTAACTTGTCTTCTTTTTTTCGTACAGATTCGACCATCATTGAACTAGATAAATTTGTCCACAATTCTTAGTAACATATTTTGACAGAACAAGTGCTAGATATAAAAAATTAAAAGGCTACCATAGTCATTTTTTTTTTTAACTTTTGCTGATTCCGACTCCTAATTTAAAAAAAATAATACTTCCAAGCCCTACTCTATATCCTTCATCGTGAAGAACCTCTACCCCTGTAGCATTAAACTACGTCTTACTATTGACTCCAAGCCCTGGTATTTATATGCTACTCATTTATCCCACTCCTCCTCAAAAGTACGAAATTTTGAATGATATCAAGAAGAATTAGTTATTTTTCTTTTTCACTTTAGTTGAAAGGCCGTAGCGTCTGCAGTCCCTAAGAAAGACTTAAAAACTATTCCGGAGCTTAAGTTAAACATCCTGCTCTTTTTTTGGTCTTTAAGTTTTTGTATCCTGAATTCATTTTAGATTTTAGTCTCACTTGAAAATCATATTTCTTTAAAATAGCATTAAACATACGAATTTTATGAATATAAGGACATTATAGAAACCTGAGCTATGAACTTGTGACTCTTGACTCCAAAGCCCAGGTATTTATATTCTACTCATTCATCCGCTCGTCCTCAAAAGTAGCGAAGTTCCTAGTGGTATTAAATAAGGATTAGTAAACTTTCTCTTTAACTTTAGTTGAGTGGCCAGAACCTTTGGAGCCACTAGAAAGCCTTAAAAACTACACCGAAGTCCAAAATAAAACATCTGACAAACTTGGTTTCTTTGATGAAATTTTTTTGATCAACTTGGACAGACGACCGGATAGGCTTAAAAGGATGGAGTATAATATGAACCAGCTTGGCCTAAATTTTACGAGAATCAGTGCTGTTGATGGAAAGTAAGGAGTCTATTTTTATCTCTTTTTTTTTTTTTTACAGGGTATCCCATTTATCTTGATCATGCTAAATGTTTAGAAAATGCAGTGATGGATGCAGAATATTTTCTTATTGATGTGTATTACTCTTGTGGGAAAGTTTAATGGCATGAACTTTAAGGGGCACATGCACCTCCCTCATGGAGGCACAGGGTGCAGCTTGGAAATTTCGAATGGCAACCCATATAGATCGGATTATCCATGGAAAATAAAGTTGTCACTGAGAGGGGACTTTCACTCCTGAAGTACCGATATTTCTTACATAGTTATACCGAAGGATAGGAATCAAATTTCCTCCCTGCGTTTTGATTGGTATGATATTTTTTAAGAGAAGGTATCAGATATTCATTATCAGTGGTCACCTTTGTACTAATCACTGGGGTATTCCCCCTAATGCCGCCCGTTCGTTTCTATGTGTAGCGACGTAATCTCATTCTATTACCATGTCTGTGCATAGGGGGGGGGGGGCGGAGAGGCTAGTGGAATTTGTTCTAGATCGCAGTTAGCATACACGAAAGGCAAACGATAATGGAAAAGCAAATTTATGGCGTGTTTGCCTCCTCTCCGGGGAAATACATTTTGATACACTTAACCAAACACTAAACATTTTATTACATTTACTAATGTTTTAACTGTACTTATCAATTTTGTGTTACCTACTCAAGTTATTACTCTTAAGCAACGGGCTGTTTTGTAGCTAAGCTATTATATATTTTTAGACGCAATTAACTGCCCAATAAAATTTTAAAGATCTTTCAGTTCTACCAGCCAACTTTCAGGACTTAACGTGTATTTTATAGTCCTGATTTTTAATGCGTCCATTTTAAGGTCATTTAAGTTGTTTCTGTGGCTCTTCAATTTGTGATTATTTCTTCGTGATTATGATCAAACAGTTCGTGATAACGAAATGTAAGTAAGGAGTGACCCGGCTCAATAGTGTGAAGTATGGTATATTTCTCTAAAGAAATACCGTCTTATTGGTCCCCAGTGGGGGGTGATCAAGCCTCCACGAGGACAAGACCTTGGGTAGCGTGGTAGGCAGGATTCGTATCTACTCAAGAGGTTGCTAAAACTACTTTAATAAACGAATAAACAAAATACAATACTGAAGTACACTTGTGAACAGTCCTCTTGAAGCCGTAGAGAATCCGAGCTATAGTCAACTTGCACCGGCTGGCACCGTTGATTTGGAAGTGGCTGCTACACTTTCCAAGCTCGCCGTCTATAGTTGGCTAGTGGAGGTTACTGGAACTCTCCGACGGCAGTTGATGTGGAGGTTATTGTTAAACTCTCCCAGCGCACCGTATATTATAGAAAGATGGAGGTTGCTCGAACTCTCCCAGCGGTGTTCCTCTAACCACTTGTCACTGTTGGTTCTCAAAGCTGAACTGTCCACAAGTTGTCTTTTCCCCCTTCTTATCTTCCAAGGCCCAAGCATACAATTCTGGTTCCATGACCCCCAAAGTAGCCTCTCATTGGCTGGCTGCTTTTTGGTCATGTGATCCACTACCTTGAATAGAAAAGAAAGCAGAAACAAGTACATAAAACAACACATACCCAACTATACCCTTGAAATGGAACATGCAGTAAATACCGAAATATACCCTTAATGTAATAAAACACTAAATACAAGAAATACACTTATATCTAACTTGCGTAAGCCTAGCAACAATCTTTACATTTCTCCCCCTCTCTTTTATTGAAAAAAAACATTTTTATTACTTTTTTTTTCATACGTTATATATTAATTTTTATTCCTTCCCTAAACTACATTTGTTATTATTCATTGTTCCCTTGTTCGACAATTCTAAAACCCCTTTTTTCATTTCTCTATACTCGATCTATAATTTCCTTAATTTGAGGAGAATCGATGTGAAAATTCCGATAAAGATTAGAAAAATAAATGTGCAACCAGTCATGATCCCAATAATCATGGACTGTGCTGATTCAATTTTTCTGTGCAATTTTGTTTTGCTCAAAATAGATTTTAAGCTATTTATGCCTTTTTCAGAATACATCTCTCTCTCGAGAAAGCTATGAATTTTTTTTTAAGTCTAATGATTCGAAATCAAAATTAAGTTTTGTAGCATTGAAAAGAATTTTACTATGAGCGAATTTACTATCTATAGAAAATGCATGAAATAAGTGCGACGGAGGAATATTTTCAGCCAAACTTGGGTTCAGCATAGGACCCGTTATATTTCGACGAAGACATGAATCACAATTTTTGACATAATTTTGTACACGCACTGGCAAGTTTTCAAACATTATAAATTTGCGTGCTCGTTCTAGCGTTTTTATATACCTTTGATGGGCACCTAACAATAATTTGTTATGCATTAAGGCAATGGTTGTGGAGATAAGTTCTTTTGGTACCAAGATTTTATATTTATTTACGCGTCTTTTATCTCCAGTAATATCGACTGCATAAACTATCTCATTATGAATTACCAGCTCATATTTTAGTAGCCACCTTGGTAATTTGTTTGTTTCATCTGCCTCAATTTTTAGCCCGGCAGACTCTATTCCAGATTCATGTACATGATGTCCCTGTGAGCAAAAGCATGTGCCACCTTTGTTCGCTGGTAGGCCACCCTTTTCTGCATTCCTAGGGATGCACCCCTTTTTTGCATCCCTTAGAGGGGCCCCAATGGCGTCCCTCTGGATAACATGACCCCTTGTCATGACTTGCTCGTGACCAATAGGCACGATAGGCCTACCCCGTACGTTTGACCGACTATTACAAATTACAGATTTTAGGTCCGAGTCCTGAGACTCCATTTCCCGAAAATCAAATCGTTTTCCGGGTACAGTTTCCAAAAATTTGTACGCTGCTTTTATTTCTTTATCGCGCTTTTGAGCCTGTCTGAGTTCCTTTTCTCCTAGTCCAATAAAATCAACATATTCACCTTGAAGGCAGTCAAATTCCTGTTCTAATTCATCAAGATTAACTTTTCTGTATTTTTCAACAAATTCAGAACTAGGGCGGCTCTAATAGTTGCTTGGATTTTTAACTCCAGGAATTTGATGGAAGGTAAATTACTCACTGTCTATTAAAACTGCTATATGGTATAGCTTCCTATTTACGTCTTTAGCTCTTTTTAAATAAGATCGAGCTCTGCAATCTGTATGGCAATGTGTATGAGCAGACTATAGAAAGGTTTTTTTAAAATTTTTAATCCCGGACTATAGTGCGAATAATTCTTTGTTGTGATTGTCATATCTAGATGCGGGTCCGCTGAGAATTTTAGAATAGCTTGCAACTATTTGAAAGCTATCTGTGGTTTTGCATTTTACACAATGTACAGCGCTAATTGCTTTCATGCTAGCATCTGTGAACAAATGAAAATCCTCTGATTTCGATGGAAAACGGAGTAGAATTATGTTTGGATTATTAAGGTTGGATTTTAGTTTTTCATATGCCTCCAACTTGGTGGGTCCAAAAACAAATGTGACATTTTTGCGAGTTAGGTGAACAAAAGGCTATGAAATGTCTGCATAGTTTAGGTAAAAACTTTTTAGAAATGGAGCCAACCCTAGGAAACAACGATCGTCCGAAACGTCATTAGGCGGTGTCATCGCCCTAATCGCTTCAACCTTTGATTCCTGGGGAGAGATCCCTTCGGGTGAGACTTTGAATCCTAACAGATTGACTGAATTTGCAAAAAAACAGCATTTTGATAAATTGAGTTTAAGGTTGAATTCACGTATCCTTTCAAAAACAATTTGTAAATGTTTCAAATGATCTTCAAATTTTTTGCTTTGCGTATGTATTGTTAAGTCATCTACGTACCAACTCAGAAAATCAGAGAAATTTATTTCGTCATTTTTTTTCCTAGGGACATCCCGAAAAATTATTCCCAAAAATTCTAAAAATTGTCTAGGACTGCTTTTAGCTCCCATTGGTGCTTTTAAAAATCGGTATGACATACCTTTAACATTGAAAGAAAATAATTGGCGACTTTCTTCGGATAAATTGCATGCATAAAAGGAGTGTTTGATGTCTAATGTAGAAAATTGTTTTTTCCCTGCCATATCAGTTATAACTTCTTCAATTCTTCGAATTTCCCATTGACTATCTTTAATGCCTTTATTGACTTCTCTAAGATCAATTAAGAACCTACTGTTTTACTCATTCCAAAGAAGTTTTGGGAAGATTTTACCCTCTTTATTAGGTTTGCCAATGATAAAAACAGATGAGTTGAATGGTGATCGACCCACTTCAATAATCTTAGCTCGAAGTATTTCCTTGACGTGTTTCATTATTACTTCCTGCATTAAAAATGATAATGGAAATTGTTTTTGGCTTTTAATTGGAACTGTTTCATCAATTGGAACGACAAATCCATTTAAGTCATTACCCCACTATCATAAGCAGTGCGAGCTAATACATCTTTAAATTTACAAATGAAAGTTTTAAATTTTTCACTACTTTTATCGGTTAATTCTCCGGTCTTGACATGTTTTAAAAATTCATCATTAGGCCATTCAGTTTTTAAATCTACCTGAGTTTTATTGCCTTGAGAAAATTCATTTCCAGCACAGGCGCAATTAACCCAGAGCTTGAGGCTAAGTCGTCTGGGAGAAGCTCAAAATGTCCCATTAATTTACCTCTTAATAAGGTTACTTTATCTTGGGTGGGTTTAAAAAACACTAAGGGGAATGAGTAATTAGACACTTGACTGATTGACTTTGCGATACATGTTTTCCACGTTGGTGCAGGCTAGAACATCGGGCAAACTCCATGAGCTACTTCACTTTGGTTGATAGATTGCGGTATCACTTTGATTATTCAAAAAGAGTTTGGTGAAATTGTTATCTGTTCAGCTACATATACATTTCCTGTACAACCGTTGCGAGTTTTTCCGGCAAAATATGCGCTAAAATTTTCTTGATATAGATTATTGGAGCCTAAACTGATTTGGTTTCGACGGGTATCAAGAGAAATTTCCAAGCAATTTAAGAAATCATAGCTTACTATTAGAGGAAACTTAAGTTCACTAATAACGAGAAATTCCCAATGAATTTTTCTTTGTTTCACTGCGTCAGATATAGCAACAAGAATTTTGATTTTCCCCAAAACATGAAAAATATTTCCACTCAAGGATTTTACAGCTGAAAATGACGTTTTAATTTTCTTTCGTATTTGCTCAGCAAGGCTGTAGGATAAATTTTCCGATAATAGTGACCTTTGACAACCGGTGTCAATAAATACTAAAATTTTAATAGATTCGCACAATATTACATCATACATACATGGAAATGAGACACAGTTGGTTGATTCTGGTACTCAAATAACAAATTTGTGAATCAGAATGGTTCACAGAAGAAATATTATTTATTAGAGGACTTTGCATAAGGTTCGACTCGGCCTCCGGTAAAGTCGAATTATTTAGTTTTTTTTGTTTGCTTGTGGTAGATTTATAGGCGCTGGCGCTAAGCAAAATTTTGACTTGTGCCCTATTTCACCACAGCGGATACACGTCATAGGTTCCTTACATTCAGATTGTCTATGTGGACCCCTACAATTCCAACATTTTATGCGAGCATTATTTCTACCACTAAAATCATTCCTGAAATAATTACCTCTAGTTGATCTTGACATAGAGGGAGTTCGGCTTTGTGACATATCATGGTTAATGTTTTGACTGCTGACTGCTGCAGTTAAAACTTCATTAGGACTACAAAATTTTAAATCTATTGTTTCAAATTCCCTAGCTAGTTCTAGTAGTTCATCATTATCGCAATCTGGTGATGCTTGTTCCATTACTCGGCGCGCGATATTAGTTTTTAAGCCACTTTAAAAATGTTTGATATGCGACTACTGGCGTCGTTTTGGTTGGCTGGCTTGCAATAATCCTTTGCCTTACCAACTATTCTACAATAAAATTTAGAGACTAATTCGTTCTCTTTCTGTTTTTCTCTAACTAATTCTTGTAGTTTTTGTCCTACACTTTTTTCTGGGCAAAAGGCTATTTTAAGGGTTCTTTCGAGGTCTGAAAGATTTTTGATACGGTCCGGCTCAACATTATACAGAAATCTCTGAATCTCCCCCCTGGTGTAACAGATAGCCTGAGACACCATAGAGGCGTCCCCCTTGGACTGACTCTTTTGTATTTGTTTTAGAGTTAAAATCCAGGAATGAATATCGGCTGGATGCGAAAGTTTAGAAATTGGTGGACATTGTTCCATATAAAAATTAACAGGCATAGGATGAGTTGGTTGGTAAATATCAGAACTAACTCTCTGAGATGACAGACGAGCCTCTGCATCTGCTAGCCTAGCTTCGATGTCTTTAACATGGGCCTCTAAGTCGGCCGGAATGGTTTTAAAATTAAGGCTAGGAAATAGAGACAGCTTAATGAATTATTAGAAAACAGTTTCTAAAAAGTAGTCAACAACACCGTGAGCAGCTGCCACCAATGTGAAGTATGGCATATTTTTCTAAAGAAATACCGTCTTATTGGTCCCCAGTGGGGGGTGATCAAATCTCCAAGAGGACAAAACCTTCGGTAGCATGGTAAACAGGATTCGTATCTAATGAAGAGGTTGCTAAAACTACTTTAATAAACAAATAAACAAAATACAATACTGAAGTACACTTGTGAACAGTCCTCTTGAAGCCGTAGAGAATCCGAGCTATAGTCAACTAGCACCGGCTGGCACCGTTGATTTGGAAGTGGCTGCTACACTTTCCAAGCTCGCCGTCTATAGTTGGCTAGTGGAGGTTACTGGAACTCTCCGACGGCAGTTGATGTGGAGGTTATTGTTAAACTCTCCCAGCGCACCGTATATTATAGAAAGATGGAGGTTGCTCGAACTCTCCCAGCGGTGTTCCTCTAACCACTTGTCACTGTTGGTTCTCAAAGCTGAACTGTCCACAAGTTGTCTTTTCCCCCTTCTTATCTTCCAAGGCTCAAGCATACAATTCTGGTTCCATGACCCCCAAAGTAGCCTCTCATTGGCTGGCAGCTTTTTGGTCATGCGATCCACTACCTTGAATAGAAAAGAAAGCAGAAACAAGTACATAAAACAACACATACCCAACTATACCCTTGAATTGGAACATGCAGTAAATACCGAAATATACCCTTAACGTAATAAAACACTAAATACAAGAAATACACTTATATCTAACTTGCGTAAGCCTAGCAACAATCTTTACAATAGTAACCAAAACTCTAAAAAACGGAATTTTGATACCAGTAGATACATCAAAAGTATTGCAGTATTATGCCAATTTGAAACAAATAAGTTTCATCAAGTTTAGTCTTACCCATCAAAAGTTACGAGCCTGAAAAATTGCCTTATTTTCAAAAAAAGGGGGAAACGTCCCCTAAAAGGGATAGAATCTTAATCAAACCAAACCATTCTTAATCTTAATCAAGGGATAGAAAATTAAACCATCATGTTCAGCGTATCAGAAAACCCTACTGTAGAGGTTTCAGGCTCCTATCTGCAAAAATGTGGAATTTGTATTTTTTGCCAGAAGAAGGATCACAGATGTGTGTTTATTTGTTGTTTTTTTTCCCAAAGTTGATCGTATCGATCTAGTGGTGATAGAATATCGCGAAAGGGCTCATTCGAACGAAAATTAAAAGTTCTAGTGCCCTTTTTAAGTAGCCAAAAAATTGGAGGGAAGCTAGACCCCATCCCACGTTAATTTTTTTTCCCAAAGTCACCAGATCAAAATGAGATTGCCATTTTGTTCAGCATAGTCGAAAATCTAATAACTATGTCTTTGAGGATAACTTAATCCCGCACAGTCCCCGGGGGAAGGTCTGCAAGTTATGAACTTTGCCCATTGTTTACATATAGTATTGATTACTGGGAAGTACACAGACGTTTTCAGGAGGGATTTTTCTGGTGGGGGAGGTCGGAGGAGGGAGTTACGTGGAAAGGATCTTTCCATTGAGGATGCTTTCATGGGGGAAGGGACATTTCTATGAAGGGGGCACTGAATTTCCCAGCATTATTTAAAAAACGATCAGGAATTAAATAAAAAAATCGAGTTTTTTCACCTGAAAGTAAGGAGCAACATTAGAACTTAAAACGAACATAAATTATTACGTATATGAGGAGGTTCGCCCCCTAGTCAATACCCCGCTCTTTACGCTAAAGTTTTTTTTAGTACTTTCAACAGAGCTATCTGTTCTAATTAAATGACCTTTGTGATTCAGGGGTCATTCTTAAAGAATTGGAACAAAATTTGAACTTTAGCGTAAAGGGCGAGGTATTGACGAGAGGGCGAACCCCATCATGTACGTAATAATTTCTGTTCGTTTTAAGTTTTAAATGTTGCTCCTTACTTTCAGTTGAATTTTTTTTTATTCCATCAAACAGTTCGTGGTAACGAACTTGTAAGTAAGGAGCGACCCGGCTCAATGGTAACCGAAACTCTAAAAAACGGAATTTTGATACCAATAGATAGATCAAAAGAATCAGATATTAATTCTGATTTCAAAAATATAAGTTTCCATCAAGTTTAATCTTACCTATCAAAAGTTACGCGCCTGCGAAAATTTGGCTGATTTTTGAAAAAAGGGGGAAAGACCCCCTAAAAGTTATAGAACCTTAATGAAAATCACACCATCATATTCAGCGTATCCGATAACTCTACCGTAGAGGTTTCAAGCTCCTATCTACAAAAATGTGGAATTTTCCATTTTTTGCCAGAAGAAAGATCACGGATGCGCGTTTATATTTGTTTGTTTGTTTTTTTTTCGTTTGTTTTTCCCAAGGGTGACCGTATCGACACAGCGGCCCTAGAACATAGCGAGAGGACTCATTGGAGCGGAAATTAAATGTTCTAGCGCCGTTTTTAAGTGACCAAAAAAATGGAGGGCAACTAGGCCCCCTCCCACGCTCATTTTTTTCCTAAGGTAACCCGATCAAAATTTTTATATCGCCATTTTGTTTAGCATGGTCGAAAATATTATAACTATGTCTTTTAGGATGACTTAATCCCTTGAAGCCCCCAGAAGGAGGGCTGAAAGTTTTGAACTTTACCCAATGTTAACATATAGTATTGATTATTGGGACCCGGCTCAATGGTAACCGAAACTCTAGAAAACGGTATGTTGATACAAATAGATACATCAAAAGAATTGGATTTTAATGCTGATTTCAAATCTATAAGTTTCATCAAGGTTAATCCTACCCATCAAAAGTTGTGCGCCTGAGAAAATTTGGCTGATTTTCAAAAAAAGGGGGAAAGACCCCCTAAAAGTTATAGAACCTTAATGAAAATCACACCATCATATTCCTCGTATCAGAGAACCCTCCTGTAGAGGTTTCAAGCTCCTATCTACAAAAATGTGGAATTTTGGATTTTTTGCCAGAAGAAACATCACGGGCGCGCGTTTATTTTTTTTTACAGGGGTGTTCGTATCGACGCATTGGTCCTAGAACATCGTGGGAGGGATCATTGAAACGAAAATTAAAAGTTCTAGTGCCCTTTTTAAGTGACAAAAAATGGAGAGCAACTAGGCCCCCTCCCACGCTTATTTTTTTCCCAAAGTCATCTGATCAAAATTTTGAGATAGCCATTTTGTTCAGCATGTTCGAAAATATTATAAGTATGTCTTTGAGAATGACTTAATCCCCCGAAGTTCCCGGGAGGAGGGCTGAAAGTTATGAACTTTACCCAATGTTAACATATAGTATTGGTTATTGGGAAGTATACAGTACAGACGTTTTCAGGGGAGATTTTTCCTGGTAGTGGGGGGGGGAGTGGGGCGGGGGGTTGGGGGGAGGATCTGACCATGAAGTAAGTTTTCATGGGGGACGGGACATTGCTATGAAGGGGGACGCCGGACTTTCCAGTATTATTTAAAAAAAAGATCAGAAATCAAATAAAAAAAAACAAGTTATTCAACTGCAACAGCAGCAACATCAAAACTTTAAACGAACAGAAAATATTACATATATGATTGGGTTCACCCCTAGTAAATACCTCACTCTTTAAGCCAGAGATTTTTTAGTACTTTCATAAGAGCTATTTATTCTAATTAACGGCTTTTGTGATTAAGCGGTCATTTTTAAAGAATTGGAACAAAATTCGAACTTTAGCGTAAAGAGCGAGGTATTAACTTGGTAGCAAACCCACTAATATATGTATTAAAAATATATTAATATAGAAGTTCGTTACGTAAGTTAATTCGTAATTTACGTATATTTCTTACTAATAAAAACGTTCGTAAATGTAATTGAAAAAGTTTCGAGAAAGCTAATTAACCAAATTAAAGTAAATTAATATAAAATTTTTGCTTTAATTATTCATGTAATGTGAATCAAGATTAAAATCTGCATTTATTCAAAAACGTTCAAAAATTAAATAAAAAAAACAAGTTTTTTTAACTGAAAGTAAGGAGCGACATTAAAACTTAAAACGAACAGAAATTATTCCGTATATGAAAGAGACTGTCCCCTCCTCAACGCCTCGCTCTTTACGCTAAAGTTTGACTTTCTCACAACTCTACTTTTTTTAAACAATAGAAAACTTTAGCGTAAAGAGCGAGGTGTTGAGGAGGGGACAGTCCCTTTCATATACGGAATAATTTCTGTTCGTTTTAAGTTTTAATGTCGCTCCTTACTTTCAGTTAAAAAAAATTGTTTTTTTTATTTAATTCTTTAACAGAGATGAATGGCGTAGGCTATACAGGAAAAATATCATTGCAATACGGTGTGCTGGAACTATCTTAACATATTCCATTATTCAAAATTATATAATATTTTTAAAGTTGATTTCTACT
This sequence comes from Artemia sp. Qi Xiang Cuo, assembly GCF_049724085.1. Classification (NCBI taxonomy): domain Eukaryota; kingdom Metazoa; phylum Arthropoda; class Branchiopoda; order Anostraca; family Artemiidae; genus Artemia; species Artemia sp. Qi Xiang Cuo. The sequence goes on along the minus strand of NC_142802.1, from coordinate 76,329,797 downwards.
TTCGTTTTTGTTATCTTTACTCACTTTACAACCTGATAAGAATAAGACTGAAATTGCCAGCTAAAACAAATACAAATAATTCTAGTGTATACATAGCAAGTCTGGGGCTTAATCATTTGCAGACTAATTATTGGATTATAAAATCTTGATACCCTTAGCGTAATCTATTTACAACCATAAAAAAGCTAAAGCGAGATATAAAACTGAAAGACTAGGATGATTGAAATGTCGAAGTGAAAAAATATATTAAATAATCCAAAAAATTAAACAACTATACCTTAAAACATTGTAAAAATTAATCAATTATATAAAAATTAGTCGCAGTTGTCCAGGTGATGTATGATGCAATAAAATCATAATTTTGAGACGCAACATGAATTCTTTAGTGGAAACCAGGCCATCGTAGACAACAGATAAATGACATTATTCGTAAAAACTCTTGTGCATATTTGTGAACATTTGTGTATACAGATCATAGCTTCAGTTGTGTACCAGATGATATTCCTTGGAGAGACGGAAGGGGAGACATGAAAAGTACACTCTTAGACCTCAGGCTACTTTTTTTTTTAGCATGATTCTTTTGTTGCAATCTTGGCGGGTATCTCTACTCTACTCCCTTGTACGTGTATGACTGTAAATATAGTAGCCTACTACCAAACTGATAACTTTTTCCATGTTGTGTATATGTAAAGAGATACTTGTTGTGTGTTTAGTAGTTTTCTTCTCTGTTGTTTCTGTTCAAGATCTAAGGGGGTTTAATGTTTTGATTAATGTGGAAAGTTAATATAAGCTACTGGATTTAATGCAATGCTTTTGGCAGTTTTTATTAATCTCAGAGTACAATGAAATATTTACACCGCCTATATATATACATACACATACACATATATATATATATATATATATATATATATATATATATATATATATATATATATATATATATATATATATATATATATATATATATATATATTTTATATATATATATATATATATATATATATATATATATATATATATATATATATATATATATATATATATACAAAATGATTGTTTGAATTAAGCAAGTGCTGATTATCATTGCTTAAATTATTTAGGCGTTAAATTCATTTCTGTTGGTACAGGGGCCATTCAATTGAATCCCAGTACTAGAACTTTTCTTACCTGTGCAAAAAGGGGCTTACGAATACTTTTTCAAATTTAGTCTGGAGATCATCTCTTAAAATTTGTTGCTCTTTAAATTTTAGATTAGATTTTAGCAGATATAGAGAGATATAGAGAGAAAGAGAGAGAGAGAGAGAGAGAGAGAGAGAGAGAGAGAGAGAGAGAGAGAGAGAGAGAGAGAGAGAGAGAGAGAGGGGAGTCTTAAGTTAAATGCTGGACTAATCCTGATTAAAACTTTGCATTGAAAAAAGGGACAATTTTTAGGTTGTTAAACGACTCGATTGTCCAAGAAAAAGGCATTAAAGTTTTACCCCATTTTGCTGACCCTTATCATAAAAGGCCGATGACGATGGGTGAAATCGGCTGCTTCTTGAGTCATTACAATCTCTGGGAACAGGTAGGTTTTCAGCCTTCTTTTTGGTCTCAGATGTTTAGAAAAAATATTCGAACTACTATAATGCTTACTATACTACTACTACGTCCACATATGCTGTACAATTTTTTTTCTTAGTAGATATTTTTCTAGATTTTATATTGCTCTTCTTAGATTATAAACCTAGATTTTAGGAATGTCGTCTCCATATATTTTACTCTTTTACTAGATTTACTATATTTTAATTTTTTATTTTCATTTTTAATGGTGTTGCAGTATTTTTAATAATGTTTTTTTTTACTTGTTTTGTCGAGACCTTTGTTTTAGTAATGATTGCTTTTAAATCGATTAGCTAAAAATATATTTGTGGATGTTTCAGTTTCAAAAATTTCGGAACTGTATTTCAGGCGTACATTGCTCGGTTTCTCGTGTAGGATTTTCTGAGCGGATCTTAGATCTGGAGTTACACTGCTATATTTTTGTCAAATCTAGCTAATTTGAAGTAGCCGTAATTCCGTAAAAACTTATATTAACTCATTTTTGTATTTACACTTTTCTCTTGCATGGAGTAGGTATTGGGTTTCATTGAGTCTTTGTGGCCTCTATATCTAACGACATAATGCTTTTATTGTAGCCAAGAATTTCTAATGAAATTAAACCGAAGGCTCTCCGGAATGAGTTGTTATTATTGCACCAAAAGTCTGTTAACATTATTTAGAAATTTTTGTCTATTCTACTCTTCAGCCGTTTTGGTCGAATATTTGGTTCAAAACGTCCCTTGTAGAAATGTTGACAATCACAACCTCCATGGATATTCTTAGGAATTTTTTTGTGGGGGGGGCGTATTAAAAATTTCAAAATTTATTTCGAAAAGAAATGTCAAGAAAATAAAATTGTCATTTGGACCTGATTTAGGAATGGTGACTATTATTTCGACTAATCTTGATGATAAAAGTTCGTTGCGGAAACAAATTTAGATTAATTTGTAATAATAGCCTGAAACCCCAGAAAGTGGTACCTGATCGAAATTAAAACGGTACAACTGGAATCACCATAGCCAAAAACAGCAATTAGGAGAAGTAGACAATCCTCCCGTTTTGACCAACAAGGAAAATCAGTTTTTAGTATGGAAAGCAGTCATGTGTCTCCTTTTTTATCTCCCTTTTCTTTAGTCACCGTTCTTGGGCCACTTAAAGATCATAGAGAGATGTTGAAGGGCTCATTTGAAAGGAAACTTCTATATCTAGCGCCTTTTGTAAGTATTACAAAAAAAAATATTAAAATAAATATAATTTGTGAAAATTTTCAAATAGGGACCAAGTCCAAAAAGAAACGCAAAAAGGGGAATATTTCAGTGGAGGGAAGGATTGAAAAGTGCGTCTTATTTTCGGAAATAGCTGATTTGAAGGGTTTTAAGTGCAGTATTTTACTTTGTTTGAATTATGGCATTGTTGACCATTTTAATAGTAATGAATAAGGATTTTGGACTGCATTGAATAATAATGAACAATACTGATCGTATTTATGTTCTATTATTAAATCTTAGTAGAGACGAATCAACTCTCTAAAAGCCAAAATATTTGCCCATTGTCTTATTCTGGTCTTATCTTAATATTGTCAACTTTCTAATCTTCTAGATATCCTAGCCTTAATTTTCTTTGAAGGGTTTTCCAATGGGTAAACTTAGTTTGCAATTTGTATAATTTTGCAAACTCATCAACCATGTAAGGATGCGCACTCCTCCAACTGCATGCTTGTTATCGTATCAAGAAAGAAAGCAGTTCTTTCCTTTTTTGGCTTCTTCCTGTATTATTAAAACTGTTGAACTTGGCGCGGTCTGCCTCATGTGAACCTTTTCATAATTATGTGGATATTAGCAATTTGCAATGAAAAACGCCCTTTGCTTGGCTACCAAGGTCTTCTTCAGTGATACCTCAATTGACGCTTTAGTGTGGGCAACCCTGGCAGTGGGCACCATATTTTCTTTCTTCAAAATTACACATCTATGCTAGAAACGCCATTTGAGGGATATTGAGACCGTCTTACTTATGGAAAGAGATGCCGATGTTTTGAATCTGTAGATTTTGGGCAGTCAGTATTTAAAGCTGTGAAGCTACCAAGTTAATTCAATCAACACACTATAGTTGGTCCCATTTGATTTGTATCCCTTGGTTTAGGACCCCTAAACATACGTATAATCTTGACTTTGGGTATATTTGAACCCAAAAACTTGATCGTGGCAATGTCTCTGGACTTCGCCATCGATTCTTCTGCATTCAAGGAACACGTAAGAAGTGGTTTTATAAAAGTGGGTAAAAAAGAGACCCTATACAGCCCTGGAGTCCCTAAGCTTGCAATAGAAACTCATGTCCCCTCTTCAAAGTTGATATAGCTATGCTCAGAACACTGATTATTCATCTGAAACGGAAGTTTGTGGAATTTTTTCTCATCTTTTTACGTACTTGTTAATTTATTTAAGCTAGTTTTTGTTTTTTCTATCCTTCTTTTTTTCCCATTGATAAAGTCTTTCGTATGTCAAGCCAAAATATTCGGGCTTTTATTACTATTTGTACAAACAAATTTTTGTTATGGCAAAGTTCACGGTCTTATTAAAAATTCTATCCGTATTTCAGTGTTTTCATTTTAATAATGTCTTTGTACTCATGGCTTCACTTGCTGTTTTCCGGGTGATAAATACGTCCTAATGTACTAGCAACCTACGACTGTGAAAAGTGACAACCCTGTCACGTTCACAACCAAATAAAACAGTTTTTGTGTAAATTACTCTTTTCTCGTTCTTATAGATTGTCGAAAGCAAGCTAGCTTTTACATTAATATTGGAAGACGACGTTCGGTTTGAGCCGTACTTTCGAGAAAAGCTAAGGAATCTTGTCAACGAAGCTAGGGATTTGGATTTAGATTGGGATTTGATGTAAGTTTAAATCTTGTCTTTGAAATAAGAAATGATAAAAAATGTTACCTATTTTGTTTTTTGTATTTTCATATCTTGAAGATGAAAGTTTTTTTCAGATCTTTTCACTTTTGAACTAATTGTATACTGTTTTTTTTTCACTAGGTGTGTGCCCTAAATATTTCCATGGTGAATAACTTTTTCTATGTCTACTGTAAAGAGGTTTATTAAAAAAAAATTAGAAAATAGACTGTCAAGTGTGGTAGGATTCATTCCAGCTTTTTGTGAATCTTTTAGGTTAGGGGGTCTGTAATTGGCAAAAATATACAATGGGTTTAGTTTAAGTAAGTGTAGTAGTATATCCATCTTAGTTATCAGAAACCATATTTATGGTAATTTTTGGGTGAATAATAATACAATGTGGTTTTTATACTTTTCCCTGTCTGAAAGGGAACGCCATGGGTGTTCATTGATTCCGTTATTGCAAGCTTGATTGCATTTGCCGATGGCTGCATTAGGGTCTATAATACCGTATCTCCTATTGGCCCAAGAATGACTTGCCCCTAGAGGGAGGCTGAGAATATATTTAGTATACCGGTAATAAATTCGCCGGAGTTGCTTTAGTTCCATTGCCGAAAAGGTACGCCAATAAGGAGCAAGGTACAAAAATTGGGAAGCGCATATGAGTTATACAATTTAGCTAGTAGCTGGCGATTAAAAGGATGTTTATTAGATACTATGATATCGTAGGCACTGGAAATGACGGATGAGGAGCTTTCTAGTTGCTTTAAGAGAGTCACCAATTGGGAGGCCAAGGTTTTTCATTTCCGGTTCAGGGGCAACATCAGTGAATTTCATTATATTTTAGACCTTAAGGGCTAGGCACACGTAGCTGATTTCGGGAACCGATTTCAGTATCAGTGGACAAACGATAGCGGTAAGAAAAATTTTTTGAAAGAAAAATTTATTGCGCGAGATTTTCAAAACAAAAATCACGGACACAAATTGTCAACTGGAGTTTATTAATAGTTGCTTGATTGATCTCAGCTTAGTTCTCATTTTAGTTCTCAGCTCAGTAGTGGGGCCTTTCACCACAGATACCTCTGACTGACTATTTATTTGTATCCCTATTTTTTGTGATGATTATGATGAAAATCAGCGCTGATTTTGTAAATCGGTGCCGAAAACTAGAAAATTTTTCAAGCTCAGATCGACGCCGATTTCTTTTAAAATCGGCTCTGATTTGGAAATCAGTTCCCGAAATCAACTACGTGTGCCCAGCCCTTTATGGAGAAAAAGGTCTTTTAGAGAAGAAAAGTATGCTATATTCCAGATATTTCAAGGGTTTTGCATTTAGTGTGCATTTTGGGTATTGTCGGGAGGAGGACATTGCTACCTTTTACCCTTGTTCAGGTGTTCATACTCGCCGATTTTATATTTGATTCCATGACCATTCTAAAATAAATCACCCGCAGTCGAAATTACCTAAAATCCTAAATGATTGTATCTTTAAAGATCCTCTATTATAGCTAAAGAATTAGATATTGAAAAAAAGATGCCATATTTATTTCAGATATTGCTAGAGTTTTGCTCTTCATACGAATTTTGTGTCTTGGTGGGGGAAGGGGGCTGCTGCCCCTGGATCCTTGTTCAGCCGTCCTTAAATTTTCATTTTACACTTGATTCATCTTCCAGTCTGTAAACAGAATCTTCGAGAATCAAAATTGGTTTAGAGGAAAACAATTTTCTTATCTATTTCTAACATGGCATTCTGGTTTTGAAATGCTTTTCGGATTTGTTCCATTTAGAATGGAACCAGGTTTCTAATATGTGAGGTGTCAAGTTGGATCTTTGCCTAAATTCTTGTGTCCGTTAGCCATCTCCTGAGTTCAGCTGGTTTTCTAATCAGAACATGTTTGTTGATTTAGGCTGACGTGGAATGTTGCGTGATCTTAATCTTCGAGTCACACCTTGGAGACTGGGGTGAAATGTTTAAATGTTTATTATTGAGTCGCTTTCGTGAAAGTGTCTAATTAAGGCTTCGAGGGTACGCAATATAACTTAGGGGCCTTATCCTGTACTGAACCTAATTTTCAGCATTGAAACACCAAAGGAAAATACAATAAAAAAATAACAAATAAAAAAATACAAATAAAAAAAAATCTGATGTCACGTAAGTGGCCTATTTCTATGTTAGCCATTTAGTGGATTTCTAAATTGCTAATATAAACGAAAACTATGCCAACTTCAAAAAGGATTAGAAGTAAAAAAAAATCCCTTAAAAAATAAAGGGTAAATTTAAAACTTAAATGGACAAGAAATTCCTCCCGCCCCCTCCCCCCCCCCCCCGAAAAAAATTAAACAGGTAAAATCACCGGTAAATTTTGATTTGGTAAGGATTTAGCATTGATGCGGTAGAATTTAAGAGATTCTCACTCACTTGAGCCCCTTCTCTGAATTAAAAGTTGTTTGATGTGCCCCAACAACCCTTAATCAAATTTAAGTTCAATTTTTTTTGTAGATCACTGAATTTTCTGCAGCATTTGATCCTCGATTTCTTGAAATCTTGGAATATAGGTTTCCCGTGAGGGGAGGGAGTTTTTCTTTAAGGTAAAGAAAATGTAAAAGGTAAAGAATACGGCATTGAACTTTTACAGTCCCTACCGGTGGTGCTGATCTCCGTTTCTTGGCCCTTCAACCAGGAAGAGCAATAGGGGGCTGGGGTCAACCATCCTGTGCTTTCGCACACCCTTTCTGTTTACCTTCCCCAGATTTCTCCGGGTACCCATTTAGAGCTGGGTCGACTCTGGTTGAGCTTAAAGAGTTACACCACTGATCCTCGTCTCAAACCAAATAATTGGGTAGGCTACACTAGGATTCGAACCCTCGCCCTCTCGGACAAAGAATCCTAAATCCAACGCACTAATCCACTCGACTTGAAAGGGGAGCCCTATTTACCGGCATTATTTGAAAAATGATCTGAAATTAAATAAAAGAAATAAGTCTTTTCAACTGAAAGTAAGGTGCAGCATTAAAACTCAAAACGAACATAAATTATTCCATCTATGAAGGGGTTGCCCCGCTCTTTACGTGAAAGTTTGGCTTTTTGTCTCAGTTTCTTAAGAACGACTCCTGAAACACAAAGGCTGTTTAATAAGAATAAGAATTTTTTTTTAGAAGTTCTACAAAACCTTAGCGCGAAGAGTAAGGTATAGAGGAGGGAGGCAATCCCTTCATGTAAGGAATGGTTTCTGTTCGTTTTGAGTTTTAATGTTGCTCCTTATTTCAGTTGAAAAAAAAAAAAATTTTCATTTAATTACTACTAAAGCGATTAGAAGCAAAAGAACCCCCTTGATTCGGAGACTAAATGTCGCCCTAATTGTTTAAAAGATAGAGCAATCCAATTTTCTGAAGGTTGTTCTCTGTTAAAGCTAGGTACATTATTGCTATTAATATTCCTACCGACACCAATCACAGCACCAATCCAACTGAAGGTAACAGGGCTGGATACGCTCCCCCTCCACCCTTCATCTATTCACTGCTTCGCTCTTCATTCCCCCTTTTTAAGTTCCTATTTCCTTTAGACCTTTCTTATGGCATCTTCCCTCTCCATTCTAGGAAGCCCTGCTTTTTTGGGGGAGGGGGGCTCCGCATGGCCTTGCCAAAAAGTACGATAATCAATAGACCTACCGCTGAATTTTGCAAACCTCACCACCAGCTAATATAGTTATATTTCTTATATTCGTTCTTATGCAATTTATATACATTTTCGCATGTAAGCTATTGCAGGGACTGGTAAAGAATTTATGTTTGGGGGGCACTATTGCAGCTTAGGCTCCCCATTCACATTCTTGTCCCTCCACTCCTGTAAGTAGTGCAACTTCCGACCCTTCACGTGCCCCTGCCCCCTCCCTGTATCAGTCCCTGAACCTTTGATTAGGTGAATTAAAAATGTAACTGCCACTTGTAGCTATAACCATGGTAATTAGCCGTAATTAATTAGACAGACTAATAAATGTTGCTTCTTCTTTATAGATACCTTGGTCGCAAGCGCTTGCGTGAAGGTGAAAAGTGGGTTGAAAATGCATTGACCTTATCACAGGTTGACTATAGTTATTGGACTCTTAGTTATATGATTACTTATGAAGGTGCCAAAAAGCTTTTGGCTGGAGAACCACTGAAGAAGTTAGTCCCAGTAGATGAATATCTACCGATAATGTTCAATAAACATCCTGAGTAAGTACCTAGATTTATTTGCACTGTGGACCACTGTCTATTGTGTCATTCGGGATAAGTAGAAAAAAAAACCTTTTCCGAACCAACTTCCTTTGATATTTTGATATTTAGCAGTACTTTTAATATATTGGATAAGCTTAAATATACAAATTTCCAAAACATCTCGGAGATTTTCACTTACCTAGCTCAACTGCTTTCTTTACAATATTAAACCAAGTTGCGCTGGAAAGTGATGGTTTAAACGCCCAATTTTGGTCGTGAACAGCTGGTCACCAGCCTAGCTAACCTGATCTGGTCTTTCCTGAGACTTGGCTTATATGTTTTTTCGGTCATAGTAAAAAAAAAGGTAAAGAATACGGCATCGGACTTTACAGTCCCTACCGACGATGCTGATCTCCGTTTCTTGGCCCTTCAGCCAAGAGGTGCACTGGGGGGTTAGAGATCAACCATCCTGCGCTTTCACACACCCTTCCTGTTTACCTTCCCCAGATTTCTCCAGGTACCCATTTAGAGCTGGTTCGACTCTGGCTGAGCTTCCAAAGTCACGCCATTGACCCCCGTCCCAAACCAAATAATTGGATACACTAGGATTCGAACTCTCGCCCTGTCGGACAGAGTCCTAAATCCAGCGCACAATTTCGGTAATAGTATTTAATTTAAAGTTGAAGCAAGGCTACCAGTCTTTTCAGTATAACTTATTGATAATTTAAAAATCTTCACCTGTCTCGAAATACTCGATCTGTTGGTTGGTATTTAATAAGCTTGAATTTTTATCCATTCATAGGGAGGAAGGCAGAGGGGAAATTCTCCTCCTCTAAGTACAAGATTCTTCCAAATTGCCCAGCTCCCATCCTTTAAAATTGAAAAATAGTGAGGAAAATGCTTTGTTTTTTTATTCCAATGCTGAGTAAGGAACTAGATTTTTATGCATTGTAGAAGTGTGCTTTTTTGCTGTGTAGTGGAGTTTAATCTTAAATGTAACGTTTTTCTTTTAGCTTTACGTGTTGCTCTTTTTCCTTGTTTTGAAGATCAACTTTTGTTTTAACCATTATCGTCTAAGCTTTTTTTCAACGTTTTTTTTCATATTTTTGTGATTTTTAAGTATTTAATTATTGTTTCATATCTAATATGTATGAAAGTTTGCATTGCGGTTTCGATCGTAATTAGTTGCCCAATTTGCTAGTGATTGAGTATTTACCAATTTCTCCTTGCTTGCTGACAACTGCGCCATTGTTGTGATGCCATAACATCCGGGCCGAGTCTCACTTATAGGGATATCCTGGTGTGCGTTTTTTTTCAGTGATGATACATTTTCTTCTTCTTCTATAGTACCAGATAGTGCAAACAAAGATGGTTTTCTTTCAAGGCCGTATCCAGGGGGGGGGGGTTACCCGTTTTGAACCCCCCTCGAAATTTTTGACCGAGTCTAAAATAAGTCGAAAATTAGTAAAATCTAGGTAAAAATCCAAAATTAGTAACCCCCCCCCCCCAAAAAAAAGTCAAAAATTAGTAAACCCCCCCCCCCCCGAAAAAAAATCCTGGATCCGCTCTTGTTTTCTTGGATCATAAAACTCAAAGGATAATACAATTTACCCTAACTATTAGCAATGGGTACTACTTGCAGATTTCGTTCGAGGAAAGGGGGAGGGCTAATTAAAAAATCTGTAAAATAGGTGAATTCTGAGGGGGGAAATTAGGAATAATAAAAATCTTGGTATATTTCTGGGGAGTTTCCCAATTGGAAGAATATGCAACTGCTTTTATTTCCATAACGTTGTGATTTTTATCTCCTTTTTTCTCTCTTCAGGCTATTAAAATATTTATCAGCATAGGAATCAGAGCTGATGGCTGTGTTATGAAACATTGCCCTGAGAATAGCATTTAATTCCGTTTTCAAAACATGGGAAATATTTGTCGTGTTCTTTCCTTTTTATTTTTAGAATTAATTTTTCATCAGCTGAAAGATCTATACCCTTGACGGTAATAAGAGTCTCTCCCAAGGAGGGGAACATACATAAAAAACAATCTACTTTATTCGAAAATATATATATTCTGGCGTATGTTAACATATTTTTCCCAAAAGATCTCGCAGGTTTAGTCACTACTCAGTGGTCCAGGCTGTAATCGTCTTCTATTGTAGTGTGAGCGGGCTTTTCAGTCGAGATAATTCAGCCCAACTGCGACCATTTTCGCTGAAAGTTGGCTTCTTCTTTTTCTTCATCAATTAGGGACTTGCCTTTGCTTCATGCTATTCTGAACTTGAATATTGGGATATATATCGAGGCTTTTCAGGAAATCAAAATGCGTCTGAGCGTTTGTTTTTGTTCGTATTTATTTTTTAAATATTTTAATGGTGCTTTTGATATCCAGAGATTACTTTGGTGGGTCAGTTTTTGCCGTTTTTTCTGACGGTCGTGTCATAAGATAAAGCTTTAACTTGCTTGTTTCATTTGTAACCAATGAGCAGTCACCGGTCTAGTATTGAGGCTAGGGCTGTCTCTCTTTGGAATTTTTACCCAAGACCTTAAAATTTTAGTCCTGGGCTTAGGATGTTTGGAAAAGCATATATATTACCATCAAAAAGTTTACTAGGTGCTTATATTATTATTGTATAATATCTTAGTTTTTTTTCAAACGAATGGGTTTTTCACAAGCGTATCTTGGAATATTGGTAAATCTCAGTGGTAGCTCAGATCAAGGCTGTTTATAGTACGACGAATTTCTTGCGTTTGTCTCCTGATTTTTGGCATGCCTATTAAGTTCTGATATTTTGGGTTAAAATGGTTAAATTTTTAGAGCTAGGCGATTGTTGTAATAGCTTCTATCATTAATTCAGGGAGTCAATTTCACACTATAACAGGCACATAGCCAGAGGATCCAGGCTGTCCTTGTGACGGAAAGGTTAAAAGTAGAGTTGAAGTCTATACAAAACAAGTTCTGGGGAAACTAGTTGTAAATGTACCTGCACAGAGTGTTGGAAAGAAGAGGCAAGTTTCTTCCTCTGAGGAAAACGACTGAATAAAATGGTCGAATGTAGAAAAAAAAGGGATATCAAAGAAAAATCAAACACTCTTGTTAACAAGAAGTTTAATTGTTGTTTCGTATAGTAACTTTTCGTTCGTTTGATATTTCTTTCATTTTGACTACTTTTTTCTGTAATTTCAGTAGTTTCATAGATGAAGTAATTTTAGTTAAAGAATAAAAAATAATATTTTAAATATTAAAAATAAAGTTGATTGTATTGATTCTGTCTCCCAAATTAGGGCAAGTTTATCAAAATTACATATCTGCAATATATCGGTGACGGCTTGGGGGATTGAGTTGAAAATTTGTTTGTCTTTGATCCGCCAAAAAGTTTTTGCTTTATAAGCCCTTGTAGAACAGTTTGGTTGATGTGGCTATCCGCAGCAAAATGAGCTAATATCTGTTTTGTTGCAGTTGCAAAAACAAAGAGCAGGTTCAAAAACTGTCATTTGCCAGGAAAGATCTGCCAAAAAAATTGAGAATTTAAATTATCTACAAAGAACCTGTGTTTTCCTCAATCAAAATGTAGATTTCGAGACATGTTTCTGCTGTACTGTAAGATCAATTATTTAATCAGAAAGTTTGAAAGCGATTAATTAGAAAGTTTTAAATTTCCAAAACAATGTAACTACGCTACTGTCTAGGTCCATGAATGGCGAACGTCTACCCTTGACTACGATTTTTTTTAGCTAGACTCTGAAATAGGTTTTATGACACTAGCAGACAGTCATGTATGCCAGGTGGGGTGGGGGCTATAGGGGCTTTCTCCCCTTTACAAAATTTTGGAATCTTCATGGCTTTTTCCTTAATTTTGTATATTTTTCTTGTAATTTGAATGTTATTTTTTCGTATTTTGCTCCTTTCCCGAAATAAATTACTTTCTACGCGCCTAATGGTAGCATTGCCATCATAAAAAGGATTGTATGAGAAAAAACTGAAAAAAAGCGTTTTAGTCTACTCTTTTTACTAGGGCGGAGTCTTTGGAAAAATCTTGGGGGGTTATCCATTGTAATTCTTTTTTATAGCCTAAATTTTTTTTTGAGTGTAATTGAACGTTATAATCATGAATACCATATTAACGTAAAATAAATGCAAGCCCCACATAGTCCTTGGATTTTTATATTGCCGTAGTAAAAAAAAAAAAAACACTTGAAATTTGTTTGTAAAGTAGAAGTAAGTGTCGAAAGGACTCTTCAAGTCTTTTACGCTGCCATATATAATAATAATCATTTCTTTTTCACCTTCTTCAGAGACGAATGGAGCAAACACTTTCCTGTTCGTAATTTGAATGCCTTCTCAGCTGCACCATTATTAGTCTATCCTCAGCGGTACGTTGGCGAAGACGGCTATATAAGTGACACAGAAGATTCTGAGCTTATTGACTTGGAGAAATTATCTAATTCTACTTTAATTAGTGAATGTGACAAAAAGGGTTCGAGAGAAGATCTTCCTAATTGCAGCCTTTTGGGGGGTAAAGGGGACGAAGGAAGTAACCCAGATGTTGTACAAAAATCAAAAGAAGAACTCTAGGTGATTTTGGTACTTGTATGATAAACGCTCTACCGCTCAAGTTGTTCATTCATCGACGCATTATAAAACCGTTTCTTTTATGTTAGTTTCTTTCAGCTTAGCGTGAGACAATACAAAGATAAGTAACAGAATAGATGGAAAATATATAATTCGGGCTATATATTTGCACATTAGGGGGGGGGGGTAAAGTATTTGGAAACTGTAAAGCTAGAAAACAATTCTTACTACATAGTATGCAGAATAATTATACTTAACATGCAGATCCGCTATACCTTACCCCTCCCCTCTCATGTTCAAATATATAGCCCAAATTTGTTTCTTAAGTATTATATTTTTACCTTACTTTGGTATATTTCGTTAGGATTGAGTGTCAGAACAATATATTAGAAGAACATTAGGTAGGGCGTATATCATACTAGTACCGTGATTTTACAATACTTTTTAGTGATACTCATTTTCAATTTTGGTGTTGAACGCTAAGCAATTTGCAAATTTTTAAGTTAATGTTTCATGCCTTATTTTGAAATTGTGATTGAAACTTTCGAATTTAATTTTGATAATGACTTGCAACTATTTAAATTCTTTTTTGTCACATCTTAAACTTTCATTTTTAAATAGTAACACTTTCCTTTTTTAGTAGTATTGTATAAAAGATAGAATAGGCTTTCGACACCATCAATTTTGAAGCTTTTCTAATTCGTTGAATATGTAAAACTAGCATTGCTTTAGTATCTCAAATGGAAGCTCAATCCAAGATGGACAGAAACAGTAGAAACTGGAAATAAACTATTCATATTGCAAATTAATGCAATTCGGTAGTTAATATTAACGGTGAAACATTGAGTTTTTTTCGCTAATAGAAAGTTTTTTTTATATCCTATAAAACATGTAATGGTGACTCTTAAGAAAAAGGAGTTCGAAAAACCAGATGCTGCCTGTTGTCTATTATAAATTAAAATGGCTATGATTTAGCCCCAACCTATTAGAGGCAGCTGAAATAACGAAAAAGAAGGGAGGGATAAAGGACACGCGGGAGGGCATTTGCATTAAAAAGAGGGATAGAGAACACTTGATCCAACCACATACAATTAAATATTGTAAATCCTTGGTAATATTCCGCATTGAAAATTTTTAATGGCTGACCTTTCCTGATTGTTGTCAAAATGCAATGTGATATTGACTTTAATTGAGAAAACTCCCAGAATAAAAAAAGATAATGAAGGAATAATAGTTCTATTTTAATATTGCCATTATTACATTTGTGAAGAAAATATATTTCTTTGCAGATTTTTTTTATTATGTGATTAATTATATATAATATTTATTTTCTTTGACGAAATTTGTTTGTGCCATTTATTTCCCAAAGATGGGGTTTTGTAACTACCGAATACAAGGTGTATTCTAGGGTACCTTTTGGAATTTTTGATAATTCATTGACATATCTCAAATCATATGGCTATGATGGAATGTAATTTTTCCGAATGCTGTAATCATTGAACTATTCTATGTCCAAATTACCGTAACTGTGCCTTCTCTATCTAGTTCTAGATTTGTGCTGAAACAGTTTTGAGCTAGAGTTTATATTTAAAAAATTAGAAAATTTTTAAAATCCTTCAAATAGCTCCTCGAAAAATAGGGCTCATTGGACATAGAATAGTTCCATTCTAACGGGGCAATATTTATCGCCCAAAAATGTGCCAAAGTTTTTCTTTTTAGCTTTTTTATCTTTAGAAGACGAATTTTGTTGGCGTAGCTCTCACTAGACAGACAACGTAATGGAAGAAATTCAATTTGATATACCTTTGTAGAAAACATATTGTTGGTCCTTTTTTACTTACTCTAAGAAGTATCAAAGGATACCAAAAGTAAGCCATTGACGATTTGTAACTGTATATTCTCCCAACTAGTAACTGTAATGAGCCTACAACGGAAAAACAGTAAACAAACAATGCCCATGGGAATGATACCATATGCCTTCATTACTTTGTTTACTAAGTAAATAAGAAAATCAAATATTTAAACTAAATTGTGCAAAGCAAGCGCGGCGGAAATGAAGATAATGTTAATCTAAATTTCAGCTAAGTTTGTTTTCTAATAATTGGCCCTTTGCCTTACTTATTTTGGAAAAATTATAATTTGATCCTGGTCAAAGCTGCCTGTCGCAAGGGCTTCTCCGTTGAGGAGTCACGGCCCTTGAGGTACAGCCTAGTAATGACACAGCTTTGCGGTACTTGGCTTCAGGTGTTTTTGTTATGCTTTTTTTTTCTCTTTCTTAAACAACGCATGTCGTACTTTCTCCAAATTTCAATCTACGATTACGTCCAAAATGTTTTCCCAGCATTTTTGGGAAAATAATTTCTAGTTAGCTGTACCAAAGTGGCATATGAAACACCAGCAAAATGATCGTTGTTGGAAGAAAGAAAGATCTAGATATAAATTTTTGAAATATTTAAGAACGTAAGAACTCTTATTAAAAACAAGTGAAAATCCTAGCTGAACCATAGAATAAAGGGAATAAATAGACTTTGTGGTATTTTTTTTTTATGAAAAAAGATAGAATTTTCGTGTTTATTTCTGAAGTTGTGTATTTTTCTGTCAGGCCAATATTAATGCAATAAATAGCGCTGCTAAAAATTATATCATAATATAAATTATAGTAATAATTGTAATGTTATAATAATGTAATATTGCTTTTGTAATATGTAATAATAATGTTATAATTCTTTGCAGAAGGGAGGGGGTTGGATGCTGAAGGAATTATAATATTGTGAATAAATTATATTTGCCAGGCTTTCCAAGGCGTATGCGTTCGGAATTTTGAAAATCAAGACCTGATAAAGGATATGAACTAAAGGAATTGTATTTCTAGGTAATGTTCCCTTGAAAACTTTCTAAAAGTGGGACAAAGTAAACTAAGTATTGTTTTAAGTAATTAAATATGCCACAGTATCCAGATAGCACAAATATTTGTTATAGAACTATTTTGACTACTTTCTATTAAAAGTTTTAGGTATGCTTAATCTAGTCCAATTGTGTAGTGCATTTAGCTGGGATTAGTTATTATATATTTTTACAGTTACATTATAAAATAATTCAAGTTGAGTTTTTTTGTACTCTATAAGACCAGAGTGATATTCGCTTTTTTTATAATTGATCTGTTCTTTTTTCAATATATAAGTCTTTCTTTTGTTTACTTTTCTGCGATTTGTATAGGGGATAATATGTAACAGCATATAACAATAATGAATGGGAGACGTTTTGAGACCAGTATGAGTAATGTCATTTATTTTTCTATTTCGTCATTTACTTGATTAGTTCCTAAAATTTGAACCTCAATCTTGCGATTCTCAATCTGTAAAATCTTGGGATTCTCAAGCGGTCACTTTGTCTGCTTCCTGTTATCACTGCAGTGTGTCATCCCTGTCAGATATTGGCCCTTTTCAAGCGCCAATTTATTAGCCATAGAAAATTGACGAAAAAAGGATTCAACGTCTACAAGCTTCAAGGCCACGATGCTGCCTGAAACAGCACAGCTGTCTCAGCTGGCAGCACGATGCTGCCAGTTCCCCTCCGCCCAGAGTCTTCAGAAATTCACTCAGCTCCCTCCTATGATGTTCCCACTTGCTTTAAATATTTTTTTATAACCTTTTCCTATTCGAACCGTTTCGTTTGAAATGAACTTGATCTGCTTGTAAGGACATTCCCTCAAATTAAGGATTATTTTTTTCTCCTCCCGAATTTTAAATATTGTATTTACGTATTTTTTTTGTGAATTTTAATAACTTCAAATAAATACACTTGAATATTATCTTCATACAGAAAAATATTAGAAAACGCAAAAATACAGAACAATTTTGGATAAATAGCTGGTGGGGCTCAGTCAAAACTACTAATCTGTTCTACTACTAAGTGTCTGCTGATTTAGTTTTCATAGAATTGTTGATCAGGCCAATAGGAGAGAGCATAAAATATTAGCAAAATGTTTTAGTGTTCATTTAAATAAACTTGGCTTTTGAAAATAGAAATGAACATCTTTGAAAGTCGTTGAAACTCTTCAACATAGTAGAAATATTTGAGTTCAAATTTCGAACTTAAAAGCAGCAGTCTGAGAATGGCATTTCCGATACCTACCTTGCACTTCAGTTATTTGGAAGATAATCATGTTTTGTTTGGCTTCTCCGTTAATACTGAGAATACCCCCCACCCATTCCTCTTGACAAAGACTGCAGATTTACATCTTTACTTTTGATGCAGACCGCATTTCCCTTACGTAAGGACTATAAAGTATATACAAACATATAGTAATATTGAGAGAGATTCCAAAACAATGCACCCGTGTGTAACGCAGCTGTGACCATTATCCATTCATCTTACAAGACATTTACTGATCTTTCAATATGTGCGCTGTAGTTAGGAGTATCAACGAATCTAGCGAGTATACCTACCAGGTATTGGGGGCTGATTCCTTTCAGCAGCATTCCTTCTTCTTGGAAATTTTGCTATTTAAAGACATTATGAAAACATCGGTGGCAAAGTGGGCAAATGCTCAGACATCTAAATGGATATTTTTTGACGGAGGAAGAAATGGACAAGTTGAGGAAAGGGCAGTCGCTGAAAATGTTACCTGCTAGGAAAGCGGTAAAAATCAGCTCAAAGGAATTACCATTTGGCCAATTTGGCCGCTTTGGGATTCCCTGTGGTGCCACCCACATTCGCTGATGTAAAATTGCATTGTCTTTCAAAGAAGATCTCACTAGTCAGACCATAGTTCTGGATAACCCTCAATGATGACTGGTCTCTTAGGAGAATTTCCTAACAGGCCCTTTGTCTCTGTGACGGTCAGCCGACAAAACAAGAAGGCTGAGGTTCGCAAAATGATTCACTTTCTGCAACGCCTTAAGCCAGTCGAACTATACTATGTAGGGTTCAGTTTAAATAAGAATTGCGAAGGAATATAATGGAAAACTATAGTTTAAAATATAGTAATACTTTTTTATGTATATTTGTTTGTATTTATTGCCAAATGGCAATAACTTTCCAACAGCTTTCGAATATGTGGCGCAACCACCTGCTTTTGGCATGGAATTCAGTCAGAACGAGTAATAAAGCGTTTTGTGAAAAACAAAAACGGCAAAAAGAAAAGCTAAACTTCTAGAGACAGCAATCTTGTACTCTTGCAAAGCAATCTCACAGATATTTTATTTTTTTATTTTTCTTGGACAGATCCTTTACAATCCTTATTTTGTGGGTAAAGCGAGAAAGTCTTTTTGGTTTGAGTACAGATTTTGCCTGTGAAGTAAAGAAAAACATACTAGGAAAAGATTGTTTTCAAAATGTCTATCACAAACAATTTAATATATTAATTTTAATTTAGCTGACTAATAAAAATAGAATATTAACTAAAAGGCGCTATTATTGACTGCAAGGCTCACAAACAAGTACTGCTTGAGTCAAATGTCTACTTTCTTCACACTTGCAAACCTGGCAGGGCTGAACAACTGTTTTATAAGCAATTTGCTTAGCCAGTGCTGTGATCGAACGTTTTGAAGTATCCCCTTTGAGGTCGCCAAGCCGATGGGATGCAAAAATAGTACCTAAAAAGGAAATTGAATGTTGACGTTTAGCTTAAAACTGCAGTCCCAGATTAAAAACACAGAGTACAAATGATATTACATACCTTTTCACAAATACCAGTTGAGAAAGTATCAGAAAATGAGTTTTTTTTCAATTTAATGCAAAAAGATGGAAATCTTATCTCTAATAAAACATCCACACAAAGAGTAATATTGGGGGGAAATATCATCCACCTATTTTCAGTTTTCAATGAAAAATTTAGTTTTTGTATTCTAGCGTTTTCGCATTTTTATTAAATAAAATTTCAAAAACTAGTTTTCAAGTGAGCTGAGATTTCACAACAACACCTTTAGCTGCATTAGTATTGCAAAATCGGAAAATAAAACAATAAATATTTTTCACAGACTCAAAATAAAGCCTGACACAAGTGAGCTACTTAACATCAAGCTGCCAGGAGACGACTAAAGAATATTATTTCGGGAGATTATTCGTTTTATTTAAAGATGGAATAATATGGTTTAGCATGGTTGACCTGACCCTGAAACCTGCGTCAGTTTGATTAATTGGAAATATAATTGGAAAGAGGAATAACAATATTTGAAGCAAATGAACCAGCGGAATTTTTTTTTCTGAAGCCAAAAGGAGACTTTTTAGACTTCAAGTGATATTTTTCCGAAGAAGAAGAAGCGCCATTAAAATTTGAAAAGAATAGGAATTATCCTGTATATGGAGAGCGCTACCGCCCCGGTCAATCTCATGCTCTTTGCCTTAAAACTTGATTAGTGCCCCAGTGAAAGCATTTTAGAATGAAACAAATAGAGCCAGTTTGTATTTGGTAGTGTTCTATATACATATTGCCTTATCGCATTGCTCATGTGTCGGGACATCTGTTCTTGAAGAATTGGGGAAAAGAAAGTCAAACTTTAGCGTAGAGACCGAGGATTTATCTTTGCTTTCGCTTCAAACAATTAGCTTTTTTAATTTTATTTCTGTTTGTTTTGATATCTTATTCAGGGTTATTCTAAATAGGAGGGTAAAAAAAGGTAAGGTAAAGGATGCGGCACTAGACCCTTAAGGTCCAAACAGGCGGTGCTGATCTCCGTTTCGTGGCCCTTCAGCCAGGAAGTGCAATGGGGGGCTGGGGGCCAGCCAACCTATGCTTTCGCAAACCCTTCCTGTTTTACCTTCCCCAGATTTCTCCAGGTACCCATTTAGAGCTGGGTTGACTCTGGCTAAGCTTACTGGGTCACACCACTGACCCGCGTCCCAAACTAAGAAACTGACCACACCAGGGATCGAACCCGAATTCACGGATTCTCAGCCCAGCGCGCGTAGATTTACATGATTTTCTATGACTTGTGACTTTTACTAAACATGATTTTGTATACTAAATTTTAATTTTAGTGTTACAATACTTTCAAGAAACAGGACTCATTTACGTATATTTGCTTTTCAAAATACGATAGGAGACAAATAAGAAAACAAGATATACGAAATATAGAAAAGTCACGTAATTTAGGTCAAAAGAGGGAAACACTCCCATTGAAGGGGTGTAACTTTGATGAAAATTCAACCATCATTTTCAGCATGTCCAAGAAACCTATCACGAGGGTTTTCTAGTTCCCTCCTCGCCTCTATTTTTCCGAGGAAAGAGTAGCAACAAAGGAGATCCATTTTGAGATTGCTGCTTGCATGGTATCGAATTGCACTGCCATCTCCCCAGTGTCCAAATGAATTGGTTTGCCTTTCTTAGGACGTAACTTGCTATCCAAAGAGCTCCACGAACGAATCCGTAATTTGAACTAATGTTTCGCTTTAGCTTCATTCAACGTAAGCAATGATCGAACCGTCAATAGTAAGCAAGCAATTACAAGTAGAAACAAAAGGGACATTTTTATAAAGACAGTGGAATGCCAAAATATCAATGAATATTTCGACCCTGTATCTAAGGGCCGTCCGAAGCACGGCGAAGATGTAAATCAACATTTCCAGGGTGGTTGTATTGAACCTAACCTGACGCCATGACATCAAGAAGAAGTTCACTTTATCTGCGGTTAAAAGACAAGCGATAACGAACAATCATGTATGAGCTCCCGGTACTATATATATATATATATATATATATATATATATATATATATATATATATATATATATATATATATATATATATATATATATATATATATATATATATATATATCACTCACCGCAGCACCAAGCCGCGTGAGGCCAGCACAGCTACGCACGCTCCTCCTCCACCCCAATCTATTCAAAGCCTCCCTTTTTACATCCGCCCACGAAAATCCCATTTCCTTTAAATCTTTCTTTATGACGTCCTCCCACCCCAGACGAGGACGACCTGTTTTCCGCTTAGCCCTAGACGGTTCGCCGAAAAGAACAATCTTCGGCAATCTATCATCCTTCATCTGCACAACGTGCCCTAGCCACATCAACCTTTCTTTCATTATAGCCCTAGAGAGCGGTATTGAACCACATTTTTCGTATAGTCTATTGTTTGAAATACGGTCAGTCAGCCGGGTCTTCAGAAAAATCCTTAAGCAATTTCTCTGGAAAACATCTAGCAAATCTTCATCCGCTTTTCGGAGCGTCCATGCTTCAGAGCCATATTTGACCACTGTCATCACTGTAGCTTCTAATATTTTAATCTTGGTTTGCAGACTTATCTTCCTATTCTTCCAAACTTTTATAATTAATTGGACTAGTACGGGTATGGATTCTATATTCTATACCCTGGAACAGCCTGAATCGGTGCTGAAAAGGCCAACTTTTTCGGTATCAAATCTGGGATATCTGTTGATATTAAGGACATGAAATGTAGGCAGGTAGGTTTAGATCCAGCCTTTAAATCTCTAGATTTTTACAATTCCCCCTATAATTTCACTAATATGAAATGGCTGGGTGACATTCATAGCCTTGTTTTAAGTCTGGGTATAAAATATGTTAAAAACTAGCCAAAACACCATAGGCTAATTAGTGGGGAATGAAGACTCCTCTTGGAGGCTTTATCGCGGTTTCATCTCTGGGATATACCCAGGCAAATTTCGCATTGCGGTATTATCTGAAAACCTCCACACAGTCCGTCTGGAGCTTACCAACTTATAAGTATGTCCTCTTCAGTAGATATGCAAAAATTTGAAAGCTCCTGTCTTTATATATTTTATTGTAGGACATCATGGACACACATATCTTACAATCAAGCGCTTAAAATTATGTGAGGTAGGGGGGACGATAAAACATTCCATTGGCGAAGGAGGCTCGACCATTTGTTTTGAAAGCAGATGCTTTAGTGACCAATAATGATTTTCCTCTTACACCTTCATATAAAATGTTAAAACAATAGAAAAAATTCGGCAGAGGAAACACAGTCATCATATTTGATATTACACAGCAGAAATTAGACAGTTGAACTTTCGGTGCAAACTGTCATCAAATGTATGAGTTATTTTTTTCAGAGTCAAGGAACATGATACTTGCGAAAGCTTTTTCTAAGGAATTGGGCCAAGTATTAAAAGACTCCAGTTGCTGGAAAATATAATACCTTTACTAGAACGAAAAAAAATCACCATCATGTGTATTTTTTCCTCTAATCGAATAGGGGGGAGGCAAATTATCAGCCAGCAGTTAGCACCAACCCCTTACAGGCCCCCATAATAGGAAGCCGATGCAAGAAAACCTGGAGAGAGAAAGTTTATGCTAAAGCCTGAAGGGGCTCTACATTTTACCGAGTAACTGGATCCAAAGATTTTCAGCAATCTATTGAAAACAACGGGGGAGGGGGGAGATTTCTTGAATTACGGTAGTTAGTATATAGATTAATATAAGTACTAGTGGCGGATCCAGGGGGGCGAGGAGGTGTGCGCCCCACTAGCGTAGTCGAAAGTAGTGTAATTTACTTAATTAACTCAAGCTTGCGTTGATTAAACTTGGTCCTAACGCAAATTTATCGGATCAACCTTTTTTGTGCCCCCCTTAAATTTTTTTTCGTCGGATCAACCTATTTTGCGCCCTCACCCCCCCCCCCCCCCTAAAAAATCCTGGATCCGCCCCTGGTAAGTACTCACCGTTTGTTTTCAAAGATATATCAGCACAGATTCCAGCACTGCGTTGCAACAGCTGTATATGACTACCCACTTTCTTAACCCCAGATTGTTTTGTGGTAATGCCCCCATCGGTGTTAAATCCTAGAATGGACTTCCTTTCAGTAGGCTTCAGGAAGTTAAACTCCTCATTAAAGTATATATGCACTGGTAGTTTACCATCCGTCAACGCAGAAGTAAGTCTCTTTTGTTCCTAGAAAAAAAATATACATGGGTAGTAGTTGATATATGGATTTGGAAAGGGTGTGCCTTACCTCCCACTCCTCCAAGGGGGAGGGGAAGTCGATTGGGAAGATTTATAAATGGCTAAACAGTAAATTATAAAAACTGCCAATAAAAATTGTCAATAAATCCTCTCATGGGTTTGATCAATGCCACTCGCTGACAAGCAACCCTAGAGAGAGTAGTTACCGCTTTACTAGTCAACCAGATACACTTTCGGCTTTAATTTTATGACCGTCAGTAAACTAGCATAGAATTAGAAAAGTGAGAGCATACTTCAAGAAGTTGAAAGAACCTAGAAATGCAGGACGGGGGGGGGGGGATATTTTGATATTTGACATTACCTCGTTTTGCTTAGGCTGTACTAACTATAAGCTATATTCTATTAATGTTTGTTGGTTATTTATATACTCCACATATTCTGAACCTTACAAGGCTGTGTTACAGAAATGAAAAAGGGAGAAAATAATAGAAATTAATGCTTATTGTGATTCACAAATGTCTGAATATATTTAAATGTTGACAAATGAATAAAGACCACAGCGAAAAGTCGAAATTGTTGGTGCAAAAAAGGTTCATTTTTAAGTGAAAAATAAATTAAAGCAATCTACAAATCTAAATAGAGATTATTCTTTCTTGTACAATATAAAGCTTATTTGGCAATAATCCGCAGAAATCCACAAGTTCAAACATAGTTGTTGATAAAATAAAAATATTTTTTAAATGTTGCAAAATTGTCGACCGAACTAAATACTGCGACCATTTTACATTTGTTTTAAAACTCGTGAAAGCAAACATTTTCTGTACAAATTTGGCTAGACAATGAATGCAATACTATACCAAATATAAAAATATTGCCACCGAGAATCTAGAGTGATACGCAGTAAAATGTAATTAAAAGCCCAGTACTATACATCATTTATAGATAGGCCTACCTATTTGTACTAAGCCAACCCACTCTGTATTGTTTAGTGTAGTCGAGAGCTACAAACAGGATACGATTATCCTTTCTATAAATCATATACTACCCTCAGAATATACAATTTATACAGAAAGACAAATACCTCTGGCAGGGGCTACACCCCAGACCATACTATAACAAATTGAAAAGTACTTGGGGTTCAGAAATGATACCTATTCAACTGTTTGACCCGGAACGATCAGGTTCTGTAATGGCAATATTGTTGGCCACCTATCTGTACTAAGCCAGCCCACTGTCGATTTTTTTAAACTCTGTGTACTTGTGGTGACGCTTTTTAATTAATTCAAATTTGGAATTTAGAAAAACATTAAGACGCAAATACAAAGTTTAGAAATACCACTTTTTATCAAACAGTTCGTGGTAACGAACTGTAAGTAATTAGCGACCCGGCTCAATGGTAACCGAAACTCTAAAAAACGGAATTTTGATACCAATAGATACATCAAAAGAATCAGATTTTAATGCTGATTTAAAATATATAAGTTGCATCAAGTTTCGTCCTACCCATCAAAAGTTACTCGCCTGAGAAAATTTGGCTGATTTTCGAAAAAAGGGGGACAGACCCCCTAAAAGTTATAGAACCCTAATGAAAATCACACCATCATATTCAGCGTATCAGAGAACCCTACTGTAGAGGTTTCAAGCTCCTATCAACAAAAATGTGGAATTTTGCATTTTTTTTACCAGAATAAAGATCACGGATGCGTGTTTATTTGTTTGTTTGTTTTTTTTTGTTTTTTTTCCCCAGGGGTGATCGTATCGACCCAGTGGTCCTAGAATATCGTGGGAGGGCTCATTGGAACGGAAATTAAAAGTTCTAGTGCCCTTTTTACGTGACCAAAAATAATGGAGGGCAACTAGGCCACCTCTCACGCTCATTTTTTTCCCAAAGTCACCCGATCAAAATTTTGAGATAGCCAGTTTGTTCAGCATGTTCGAAAATATGATAATTATGTCTTTTAGGATGACTTAATCCCCCGAAGTTTCCGGGGCGAGGGCTGAAAGTTATGAACTTTACCCAATGTTAACATATAGTATTGGTTATTGGGAAGTATAAGACGTTTTCAGGGGGGGTTTTTTCTGGTAGTGGGTGGGGGGGCTGGGGGGTGGTTGGGTCGGAGGTTATGTGGGAGGATCTGTCCATGAAGGAAGTTTTCATGGGAGAAGTGAAGTTGCTATGAAGGGGACGCCGGATTTCCCAGCATTATTTAAAAAAGATCAGAAATTAAATATAAAAAAAACAAGTTTTTCAACTGCAACAGCAGCAACATCAAAACTTAAAACGAACAGAGAATATTAAATATATTATTGGGTTCACCCCCTAGTCAATACCTCGCTCTTTAAGCCAAAGATTTTATAGTACTTTCATAAGAGCTATTCATTCTAATTAACGGCCTTTGTGATTAAGCGGTCATTTTTAAAGAATTGGAACAAAATTCGAACTCTAGCTTAAAAAGCAAGGTATTGACTAGGGGGCAAACCCCCTAATATACGTATTAAAAATATATGAATATTCGTTACGTAAGTTAATTCGTAATTTACGTATATTTATTACTAATAGAAACGTTTGTAAATAAAATCAAACAAGTTTCGAAAAAGCCATTTAACTAAATAAAAGTAAAATTAATCTGCAAATTTTGTTTTTAATTATTCATGCACGGTGAGCCAAAATCAAAATCTGTATCAACTCAAAAAAGTTCAAAAATTAAATAAAAAAACAAGTTTTTTTAACCGAAAGTAAGGAACGACGTTAAAACTTAAAACGAACAGAAATTATTCCTTATATGTAAGGGGCTGTTCCCTCCACAACACCTCACTCATTACGCTAAAGTTTGACTTTATCACAACTCTATTTTTCAAACAATAAAAAACTTTAGCGTAAAGAGCGAGGCGTTGAGGAGGGGACAGCCCCTTTCATACAAGGAATAATTTCTGTTCGTTTTAAGTTTTAACGTCGTTCCTTACTTTCATTTAAAAAAACTTGTTTTTTTTATTTAATTAAGATAAGGAACACATCCTGGTATGTATATACTTAAAGAAAAATTGAAAAATCCTCCCTTCTTTGGTATGTAAGTTAATGAGCCAATATAAAGTATGGTTAATGCAATCTGTCATAGATACATTATGAGGAAATATAGTGCAATATACTAATTTATTGCCAGACTGACTTTTGATTCTTTGATTTTAAAAACACCATGGTATATTGTCGAATTAATGTAAGTGTTCAAGTATCTTATTGTATTGTACTTTATCGTAGATTCCTTATGATTGTTGACTCCCTAGGACAACCAGTCCCAGTGGCTTTTATATTATCAGAACCTGTATCGTTGTGTTCTAGCTGAATAAAAGTGTTTTGTTACATCCAACCTCTCTAAATTCTTCTTTTAGTCCCTCGAAAGAACCCAGCTGCGACGCTTTAATATTCAGATCATAGCCAATGACACATAGCCAGAGTTCAATGTCCTTAGGACCATAATTATCCTCTCAAGAGAGGGAGAAATAAAGGCATCAACTACAACTTCGTAGTAATACCTTAAAATCACTTTACCACATACTCGATAATTATGTAACATTTTTGACAATAATTTTTACAAATTACCCTCTGAATATAGGCTACAATTAATAGAGAATGACGACTACCCTGGTAGGGATTATATCCCTAGCAAAATTGTTACAAACTCAAAAAACCTAAGGCTTGGAATTCAGAAGATACCCAAAAAATGACATACTCCGTGGCTCGACAATACTTCAATAATGACGACAGCTATATTTCTAACGTCCTATTTGTATTAAATTAAAGCAGTGTGTACTGTGGGGCACGTTGCAGTCGACAACTATAAACAGGTGCAGCAATCATGCAAGATTTAAATTCTATCATTACCCCCTGAATTACAATTAGTTCAGAAAGAAGAGATCTCAAACTACCTATAAGACACTAATCTTACCTAAGCTATATAGATATAGAATAAAGACTACAGTTGGTCTCAATAGCAAGTCTAAACTAAAAAATCTTTATTCTGATACCGGTTATTCCACCTGTTAAATTATGCAGCCACAAAAACAGAGTGTGTGAGTTTTCGTCCGTGGCGCTCTTGGTTATCTTTATTCTGCCTATTAAACTATACGACCCCGAAGACAGAGCGGGTATAATATCGTCATCGGCACTCTCGCTTACCCGTCACCTCGATTTTTTTTTTATCTAGAATACATAGTGAAAAACAAATAATATATTACCTCTACGTCACTAATTTTACACAAGCTACATGGAACAAAGATCACAGTTCTTGAAGAGTGATAGCGGAATGGGAAGGTCTCGAGGGCAAGTCTTAACTGATCAATGTTGTTTGATACGCGTCCCAATTCATTATTTGGATCTGAAATGCAACTAATTTATATAATTTATCAAACTTGCATGAATGGAATACTTACAGCACTGAGCAAAATATAGTTAAAAGCGAAATATCCTTGCCTTACTTTCTTTAGCTTCGGTGGGAGTTACCATAACATAACAGTTTAAATCAATATTATACAACTAAATAAAATGATTAAGTCATTGTAAATGAGCTAGCATAAATTTGTAGCTTCAACCTGTGTAATCCTAACAGACTCTTCCTCAATCTCACTATGTTTCATGGGTTACTTATTAATAGTCTAAGATAAAGGCTCAAAAATAATAATGACACAGAAAAAATTAAAAAGTTATGAAAACAAGTGTAAACATGCCAGCCAAGAATTACTGCTAATAGCACTGCAAACTCGTCGTGGCTTTAAGGCCTTCCAGTGCTTAAACATCGACAAACACTCTTCTTCAATACTACCCGTTTAAAGCTGATAACCAACCCCCCCCCCCCTTCACCACCATAAGCCAAGGCGATGAAACTAACACATAGACACACAGGGGCTTATTACTTGAAGGAGGAAACACCCAGGAAGCGGCCCTATAAAAATAGCTCTGCAGTGGGGGCTCTGCCCTGTCTTTCCCCTAGGGCAAAATCTTGATTAGCCCCCCTCCCCGGTCTCCCAAAAATGTTCAGGAAAATTTGACCAAAATTTTCATTCATTAACAAAATTATTTCCAATTTATTAATTAATTAATAATTCATTTTTAAATTATTTTCTAGTTTATTATTTAGATTATTTAATTATTTTAATTACTGTTATTTATCTGAATTTAGTCATTTTAATTGTTATTAGTTAATTACTATATTCATTATTATTTAATCATTTATTAACTGCGCCCTATACTTTATTTTAATAGAAATAAAATTTCAAAAATTACAAAATGATTATTACTGCTAAATTACTGATTTGAACTTTACACTCACAAAATTTCTGTGCTCGGGGCAAGTGCCCACTCTGCCCCCCCCTTTAAAAAAATGAGGCTTCTTTTTAGCTCTGGTCAATGTTGCACACTAATCTGAAGCATTTTTAGCAGGGGTTCATTTGCAACATTTTCCTCACTTCTGCGGTGATTGTGCAATGAGTCCTTCACATGACTACGGTTTTGAAAGCGACTTAAAAAGTTTATTTTCGCCGCATTTTCACTAGAAGAAAGGTGCCTTTGGCACATTTTGGCTTTTATGGTTATACTATCTTAATCCTGATCTGGATTATTCAACACTGATCTGGTGTAGTCCAGTTGCACCAAATTCACAAAAATGTATTGAGGGAGAGTGATTTTTTTCGTTTCTTATGAAGATATCAAAAAAGGCATTTTGAAATCTAGGACTTACAACTTTGTTTCTTCCATTTTTTCAATGAAAATACCTAAAGAGTATTTTTCAAAATCTACGTTTTTAAACATAAATGCAAGATAAAGTTTTCATGTTTTTTAATCAGATTTGCTGACCTCTTTCTTTTCCGTTTCACATGTCCTATTTTGCAATTTTTGTTTATTTTTACCCGCGTTTTTGAAGCTTAACTTTCACATGGTAGGTAGCGCTTACAAGTACACCACAAAAAAGATAGCATATCTAATTCTTATCTTTTCTGTTTTAATTCTTGCCTACCTTCTTAGAATCAGTGCAATAACCATGATCAATTACAAACCTCTTGAATACAAATTGAAAATAAACATAAAAAATCAGATGTATCGAAAAGAAGAATCAATAAACAGAGAATTGAAAGAAGAACCAACAAAAAAAGATAACCTAATGGAAAACTGACTCAGAAAGACTGTTAAATACACAATTTAATCTAAAATTAAAACTGATTTTATCCTATACTTACTAATTACATTTGTATATTTTTTCTTGTTTTATAAGTTATCATAAACTTGCTTCGAACAATTGTTAGGGTCTGGACCAAATTATTGATTCAATCACCTATTCAACAAATCCTCTAACGTCCTTGAGAAGAAGGCAATTTTGTTAGAGCGTAAAGGTAAATATTCAGGAAATCTTAACAAAAACAAAAAGAACCACTCCATCATACACTCGCACAAGGGAAGGGGGAGGTGTAGAGCAAGGGTGTGATTTACTACGGGGCAGGGGGGGCAAGCGCCCCTACCTCGCTTTGTCCCCCCCCCACCTGACCTTAGTTTGTCCCTCCAGCTGAAATTTAGTCGCTTCAAAAATCTTGCCAAAACTAAGCTAAGTTTGCACAATTCAAGAATCCAGAGAAACGGGTCAATTTTCTTGAGTATATCTTTACCATTATTGTGTTGTGTGGCTCATTCTTCATCTTTCACAGTCATTTTCACTTGATTTGGGAAAATTAGCTCCAGTCCCCCCCCCCTCAGGATTTTGACGAAATTACGCCACTAGTGTAGGCCCGAAAGCCCCGCCCGATATTTTCTGGAATTTCTTCACACTTAACAATTATTTTTTATTATTACTTGAAGAAGATGCCTACGTATGTGTCTGCATTCCATTTTTATAAGATCATTCTTTTTGTATATATTTTGTTCAATACAAGTAAAAACATTCTCTTCAGCTTTATTTCTCTTTCTACTGTGTGGGGAAACTTGGCAAGAAGTAATTGTATTATTTCTTTATCGATAGATTATTCCTTTTGTACAAATTCGCTAGAAATAAATACAAAACCTTTCCAGTACAGTTTTCCATCAGTATTTTTGTCGTGAAATCATATATTCGGGGGAACTTTAAAAAGAAATAAGTGGATCGTTTCATTTTTGTAAGATTACATTTTTTGCACCAGCGTTGCTAAATGTAGGCTGCACAATGTATTCCGATATACAAAATGACCAGTGAATTATTGTTATAATAATAATATTTCAATAATAATTTATTACTGAATAAATGAACTTGAACTAGGACAAAATGTACCATCTTTTTGTAAAAACTTCTAACATAGGACCCCATTACGGCAACTATGAAAGTGTCCTTGAGTTCTTAGGCTTGCCTGCTTTGTTCGATCGAAGACACGGCCCAATAATGAAACTCGTCAAAGCGATATTAGTAAAGGAGAAACACCAAATAATACTGCCACCTCCCACACCAATCAGCAGACTTACAGGCATCAAAACACCAATTGACGTACGGAGAGTTTTGCAAATTCCTTGGTGCCCTAATTCGTTAATAAGCGTCTGTTTTGTGTTTTTTTTTGAAATTGTAAAAGATATCGTAACTTGGCGTTCATTTTGAAGTGCTACGATAGCTTACAACTTTTTTTCATTTACAAGAGAAGGCAGAGATGGGTAGCTAGAATTTACACTAGAAGTAGAAGACTAAACCAGATGAAAAAAAAATGAGACAGGGACATGAGATGTCTTCTTTAGATATAATTAGGGCTCTGGATCCACTCAGTAAAGTTTTATTTGCCTAACGCAAGTATTTTTAAAGAGGGAAAAAACCTACTATGTAGAATTTGATAGACTCAAAGTGGAATTACATATTTTCAACTGAATGAGCACAAATTAATATAATTAAACGTTTTCCATTACCAAATTTAAGTATAAAGCTCAGTCTTGATAATTTTACTATTTAAGACGTATCTACACCAATTTCACCTTGCTAAAAAAATAAACATGCTAATTATTTTGCTTCACCCTTACCAGGAAAGTATTTTGGGAATTTACCATTCAGAACCAGAGTTATAAACTGAATTATAATTACTGATTTGCGGGTTTTTGAGTTAAAAACTAACCCCAAAATATGACAAATTATTTGATAATCGCATTTTTTTTTCTCGATACTTTGCCCATCACAACAACAGATGCCTATCTTTGAAGAAAAGGGTACATACATGTTTCCTTCAAATAATGTAGCAAATCACGGGCGTTTTTACCACCAAATAACTGAGCCTTGTTGAAAGACACAGATTCGACACTCGATCCATATATCAAGAACCCAAACCTAAAAAATAAATTTTGCAATCAATGGCCTGTAAGCTGAAATCTATAAGTGTCGTTTTCACATGCGACACGTTGTGTGAATTGGCATTCATGTTCCGGTTAAGCTGGACGAATTAAAATGCCTTTCCAACTCGCTCTCTATTTCAGGCCAATAATCTATATTAGAATAGTCGATGTGGCAACCCAGGCAACGAGGGAAAGGTGATTGCAGCCTGGATTATCTGGTTTTTCACAAAAATATTAAATTTACAGTTAAACTTAAATTGATAATTTAATTTACATTAAAATTTAAATTAATAATTAAACAATTAAATTAATTTCAAAAAATAATTAAATAATTAAATTTACAATTATTAAAACAAATTTACAATTATTAAATTTACAGACCGTCTTATTCCTCTTCTGAAACTCTTGTCATAAAAGGAGTTAAAATGGGTTTGGAATCTATCAGAATGTATCTTAAAAAATATTTCAGAATTTAATGTGTCTACAAATAGATCAGATTATTGGCTAAAAGTTAAATTTCAACATAAAGCTAAAATCTAAATAAGTTTTAGTGATTTCAGAACAATGGTTTTTAGTATATGTTTAGGGAAATGTTGGAAAATATGTTCTCTTTTCTATTAAAGAGTGAAGTATCACTAGATATTGTCATTTTAATTTATAATAGTAAAATATTGTACTGGCATGTCAACAAATTAAGAGGGAGTAGTCAATCCAGACCCATAAAAATCCGGGCCCAGTGAAAGATAGGAATGGGGCCACAATTAGCGATAAGGAAAGAATTAAAGAGAGACGGGCTGAACATTTTGAGAATTTGCTAAACCGAGATAGAGTTGCAGGAAAAGATATAAATTAAAACAACAAGGTTTGTGATACCTTGGATGTGAAGAAGGACTTGTGTTGCGAGCAATATTCAAGGACAGTACTAAAAGGATTAAAAACTAGCAAGGCTCCAGGTGCTGATAGGGTAGCAAATGGGTTTCTTAAATATGGTGGCTCTAAGGTTAGAAATAAGTTACTGAAGATTATGAATATGATTTTTGAAAAAGGGGAAGTACCAATTTTTTTTTAGGAAAGCATTAATTAAGCCACTTTATAAAAAAGGTGATACAAGTGAGTGTGATAATTATCGAGGCATTAGTCTGGTCTCTGTAGGTAGCAAATTACTTATTAATATGATACTTTTTAGACTGAGAGATGCTGTTGACAAAGTTATAAGAGAAGAATAGTGCGGTTTTAGAAAAGGCAGAGGATGCGTCGACCAAATTTTCACTCTTAGGTTAATAGTTGAGAAGTGCCTGAGTTATCAAACACCTTTGGTCCTCAGTTTTATTGATTATGAGCAAGCGTTCGATTCTATTGACAGAAGAGCTTTAGCAAAGGTTTTATTCTTGTATGGTATACCAGACAAATACATTAAAGTGATTAGTGCTATGTACGAGAATAACACTGCTGTGGTTAAGGTAGGAAATGAGGTTAGCAGCTGGTTTTGTATTAAGTCAGGTGTTAAGTAAGGTTGTGTTCTATCCCCCTTTATATGGATCGTTTTGATGGACTTTGTCTTAAGGAGCACAGGAAAGGCAATGTGAGACCTCGGAACCAAATGGGGAGGAAAAAGTCTTCTTGACTTAGATTACGCAGTTGAATTAAGCATCCTAGAGGAAAGTGTGAGCAAAATGAATGAACTCTTAGAGGTTTTGCGAATTCAGGCTACTAGAAAAAGGTTTGAAAATTAATGATAAGAAGACTAAGTCACTGAGGCTAGGAATAAGTGAAGATGAAAATGTGACGTTGGGTAATGAAAAGATTAATCAAGTGGGCAGCTTCACTTACCTTGGTAGTATTATTAGTAAAGATTTCGGGAGCAGTGAAGATGTTAAAAGTAGAATAACCAAGGCTCAGGGTGTTTTTTCACAATAAAAAAAAAATTTGGAAGAATAGGAAGATAAGTCCGCAAACCAAGATTAGAATATTAGAAGCTAAAGTGATGACAGTAGTCAAATATGGCTCTGAAGCATTGGCGCTTCGAAGAGCGGATGAAAATTAGCTAGATGTTTTCCAGAAAAATTGCTTAAGGATTATTCTGAGTACCCAGCTGACTGACTGTATTTCAAACAATAGGATGTACGAAAAATGTGATTCAATACCACTCTCTAAGGCTATAATGAAAGAAAGGTTGGGATGGCTAGGGCACTTTGTGCGGATGAAGGATGACAGATTGCCGAAGATTGTTCTTTTCGACCCACCGTCTAGAGCTAAACGGAAAGCAGGTCATCCTCGTCTTGGGGTGGGAGGACGTCATAAAGAAAGATTTAAAGGAAATGGGAACTTCGTGGGAGGGTGTAAAAAGGGAAGCTTTGAATAGATTGGGATGGAGGAGGAGCGTGCGTAGCTGTGTTGGCCTCAGGCGGCTTGGTGCTGCGGTGAGTTGTTAGTGGTAGTAGTAGTAGTAGTTTAAGTCAACTATACTTATTAACTGATTGCAATAAAAAATTATCTGAATAAGACTAAGTGAACGAATTAAGTCAAAAGTAGAATATAATGAAATACCTCCTGAAAGATCCCCAAAGACTGCTATAGTTTAAAGATATAATAGTTTAAAGTTTAAAGAGGCGTGTCATATGGAAAGGCTCGTCGTAGAAACTTCAAAGGGGGCTCATTCGATTGGAAATCGAGAGTTCTAGTGCCCTTTTTAATAGTCGAAAGTGATTGGAGGGCAACTAGCCCCCCCCCCACGCCCACTATTCTCCCCCATACAGCCAATACAAATTTTGAGATGACCATTTTGTTCCGCGTAATTGATTTTCAGAGTGAAAATATACTTTTGGGGAGGATACTCCCACAAAACCCTCAGGGCAAGGGTTTTAAGTTATCACCTGGGGGCATATAAGGTTTTACTAGAAGGTGTTGTCCTAAAAACTTCAAAACAGTCTCATTCGATCCGGAATTAAAGGGCTAGTTCCCATTTTAATAGTCAAAAGTGAGTGGAGTGCCACAAGTCCCCCCTCTCATACCAATCATTTCCCAAAACACATCCAATCAAAATTTTGAGATAGCCATTTTGTTCAGCGTAGTTGATTTCCAGATATAAAACATATTTTTGAGGAGGACACTCCCCCACAACCTTCAAGGCAAGGGTTTTAAGATACGCCCTGGGGACACATAAGGTTTTTATAGAAGGCGTTGTCGTAGAAACTTCAAAAAAGGCCCATTCGATTCGAAATTCAAAGGAATAGTGCCCTTTTTAATAGTCGAAAGTGATTGGAGGGCAACTAAACCCCCCACCCCCTCCCCCCCACGCCCATCATTCCCCCAAACATATCCAATCAAAATTTTGAGACAGCCATTTTGTTCAGCGTAGTTGATTTCCAGATAGAAAATATGTTTTTGAGGAGGAAACTCACCCACAACTAGCAAGACAAGGTTTATAAGTTATGCCCTAGGGGGATGAAAGGTTTTATAGACTGCCGTGTCGTAACAACTTATAGAAAGACTCATTCGATTAGAAGTTCAAAGGGATAGTTGTTGTAGAAACTTCAAAAAGGCTCATTTGATTGGAAATTCAAAGGGATAGTGCCATTTTTAACAGTCAAAAGTGATTGGAGGGCAACTACCCCCCCCACGCCCATCAGTCCCCCAAACACATCCAATCAAGATTTTGAGATAGCCATTTTGTTCAGCGTAGTTGATTTCCAGATTGAAAATATGTTTTTGAGGAGGACAATCCCCCACAACCCTCATGGCAAGGGTTTTAAGCTATGCCCTGGGGGCAAATAAGGTTTTTGTAGAAGGCGTTGTCGTAGAACTTCAAAAAAGGCTCATTCAATTGGAAATTCAAAAGGTGCCCTTTTTAATAGTCGAAAGTCATTGGAGGGCAACTAGCCCCCCCCCACGCCCATCATTCCCCCAAACACATACAATCCAAATTTTGAGATAGTCATTTTGTCCAACGTAGTTGATTTTCCAATAGAAAATATATTTTTGAGGAGGTCACTCCCCCACAACCCTCAAGGCAAGGGTTTTAAGTTATACCCTGGGGGCATATAAGGTTTTTATAGAAGGCGCTGTCGTAGAAACTTCAAAAAAGGCTCATTCAATTGGAAATTGAAAGGGATAGTGCCCTTTTTAATAGTCGAAAGTGATTTGAAGGCAACTAACCCCTCTCTCACGCCCAACTTTTCCCCAAACACATCCAATAAAAATTTTGAGACAGCCATTTTATTAAACGTAGTTTTAAGGTCTGGAAATTAGGTCTTTGAGGATAACAACTCTCCCACAGCCCTCAGGGCAAGGGTTGTAATTCAAGGATTCTCCGAATCCTTCATATTATTTTTTATGGAAGGGATACTCGTATAAACTTTAGAGAGGGCTCATTTGATTGGAAATTGAAAGTTCTTGTTCACTTTTTAAGAGTCAAAAGAGACTGGAGGGCAACTAGCCCCCCCCTTCCTCCACGCCCTAAATGCATCAGATAAAAATTTTGTTAAAAATAGTTGAAAGGTTAAGTAACAAAACTCTGGCATCGACAAAACCCCGCAGGGCCCGGGGGCAGGAAGGGATTCTCGTATAAACTTCAGAGAGGGCTCATTTGATTGAAAATTGGAAGTTCTAGTCCAGCTCTTACGAGTCAAAATCAATCGAAGGGCAAATAACACCCCCACGCCCTTTTTCCCCACCCCTACCTTTGAACTTATTCTGTTTATACCTGAAGGCTCAATGATAGTTAGAATGTTTTGGTACTAACAAACACCTATTAGGCATCTGCTCTCCTCCCTAACAAGGAAAGAAACAGAGAGTGTAAGGCAGTGGTGGATCCAGGGGAGGGGCAAGGGGGGCGCCCCCCTAACGTAGTCTAGAGTGATTTAATTTACTTAATTGGCGCAAGTTTGCGTTAATTAAACTTGCTCCTAACATAAGTTTATCGGATCAACCTATTTTGCGCCCCCCGCCCCTGGTGTAAGGGCACTATAAATTTTAAATTGTAATTCAATGAACCCCGTTCCAAAGTTTATGCGACCACCTCCACATAAAGTGCCCCTGGAAAAATAAATAAGTATTTCTTCATTGAACCCTTACATTTCTTGACGCAAGAAGTACGAGAGTTTCGCATTCGGACTTCTAGATCCATTAGAAATTTCAGCTTCCATGTTCACTAAGCTTCACAAGTTCAAGAGAGTCATATGTTTGGGAGAACAAATTACATAGCAGTAAAGTTTCTGCTGGGTGGAATTTAACACGTGTATATAATCAGCAGGAAAAGAAAATGTTCTTTGAGGGGGAGGAATTTCCCAGGGGTAAGTTTTCCAAATGTGAATTATTCAGAGAGGGGACGACTAAACCCATTCGATAATATTCTAAATTTTACATCTGAAAGTAACGGGAATAAAGAATCAACGGAAATGTCAGAGATAGCACTTCAGGTTCATTTAGATGATTTTGTTCGTGTCTTTAGAAAAAAGATATTTTCAAAAGACAGATTATTTTCATTTGTATTAATTTCTCTGTGGCTGCTCAATTATGCATGTGAGGGGGGAAACGTCACCCGGCCACTGTCTATGCTGAGGTTTGTTTTTTTATCCCAAGGCTTAGAAAAGAAAGTAATACAATAAAGTTATACCTCAAATTGACATCTATAGAAGATTATATAACCAAGAACAATGAATAAAAATTACATATTATGAGTTGAGGTTCACCCAAATGACGGGCCAGGGGGCTCACCATTCCACAATCTATGAAATCAATCCTGCAATAACTCAAAATATAAAGTATTTTTGAGTATTTTAACTTCTTCCACACTCAAACTGTCCAACATTCTACAGCCCAATGAGTCTGTCTGATCTCTTAAATCAGGAACGGAGGAGATAAGTGAAGTTCCGCCTCGTATTGGATGAGTCTCCAACCTCAACCTACCCCTCTTCTACTTTCTACTGCTGAAGTTTTCTTCCTTCTGCCAACTACACCACTCCCACAACAAAGACTTTAATAAGGTAAAGTTTTGTATGGGAAGAACACATAGTAAATCTATTATAATCAACCAATTATAAGGTTAAAATACATACTATGTGATAGATACAAAATTGCTTTGGCACACAAAATCCTATTAAGGTCAATTCCAAACAGTCGTGATCCCTTTGTGTCAGCAAGTGAAATGGTCAAAACACCCTTATTGGAGCTATTTTTCAACCCATTCATTGTTGCCAATCGCTGTCCACAAGTTATGCAAAGCTGTCTATTGTTCATATATACGGTTTTCATAAAAGAGGTAATCGTATAGACTTTGAAAAAAGCCTCATTCGATTTAAATTGAAAGTTCTAGATCCGTTTTTTAAAGTCAAGAATAATCGGAGAGTAAGCAACACCCCCATGCCATAAAAACTTGAGACTCTTTGCAATCAAAAACGAACAAAAATTAATTAAAAGAAACTTTCCGAAAAATAAGTTTTTCAAAGAAAAGTAAAGGCCATTTTAAACTTAAGCTCAGTAGATATGAATACATGTTAAAATTCAAGCTCAAAACGACCAGAAATTACTATTGAAGAATAAATAAAACCCAAAACGAACAGAAATTAAATAAACAATCATAGCAAAAAACATACAACAAGTAATAATATAAATGAATAAATAGATCTTAAAGCGAGTAGTGCTTAGATTGAATATGAAAATCAAGCTTATAACGAAAACAAATGTTTTGCTATTAAAGTATAAATGAAACTTAAAACGAACAGAAATTACATAAACAATCAATGCGAACAAACATACAATATATATTAATGTAAATGAATAAATAAATCTTAAAACGAGTGAAACTTAAATTGAATATGCAAATCAAGCTTGAATCGAATAAAAATAACTACAAACAAGAGTTTGGGTATCGCCTCACTGCAGAAGCCTAAAACCTACTGCGTCATTGGCACTTTACTGAAAACGAATTGTATTACAAATATTTTTTTTTTTACTTAATATTGAAAATAAATATTAAAATTACAGTAAAATCTTGAACTGATGAGCTTTCAGCAATTAGTATCATTATATATCAAATATGCAGTTTAATTTATTAGTTCTTTTCAAGATTGGTCAAGAAGGCTGTAGATTGGTCACGCAGTAGGTTAGTATTTCCATGCAAGTGTAAGATTTTTGCAATCCAAATACGGTCAGAAGTTAAGCAGGGTTGTGTTCTATCCCCCTTTATATGGATTATTTTGATGGACTTTGTTTTAAGGAGCACAGGAAAGGCAATGGGAGACCACGGAATCAAATGGGGAGGAAAAAGTCTCCTGGACTTGGATTATGCTGATGATTTAAGCATCCTAGATGAAAGTGTGAGCAAAATGAATGAAGTTTTAGAGGTTTTGCGAGTTCAGGGTGCTAGTATTG
Source organism: Artemia sp. Qi Xiang Cuo (assembly GCF_049724085.1). NCBI lineage: Eukaryota > Metazoa > Arthropoda > Branchiopoda > Anostraca > Artemiidae > Artemia > Artemia sp. Qi Xiang Cuo. Next base: position 76,290,962 of record NC_142802.1, on the reverse strand, counting down.
GATTTAAAATTACTGTTAGGAAGACCAAGTCACTAAGGCTAGGAATAAGTGAAGATGAAAAGGTGACGTTGGGTAATGAAAAGATTGATCAGGTGGGCAGCTTCACTTACCTTGGTAGTATTATTAGTAAAGATGGTGGGGGAAGTGAAGATGTTAAATATAGAATAGCCAGGGCTCAGGGTGTTTTTTCACAGTTAAAAAAAAGTCTGGAAGAATAGGAAGATAAGTCTGCAAACCAAGATTAGAATCTTAGAAGCTACAGTGATGACAGTGGTCAAATATGGCTCTGAAGCATGAACGCTCCGAAAAGCAGATGAACATTTGCTAGTTGTTTTCCAGAGAAATTGCTTAAGGATTTTTCTGGGTACCCGGCTGACTGACCGAATTTCAAACAATAGGATGTACGAAAAATGTGGTTCAATCCCGCTTTCTAGGGCTATAATGAAAGAAAGGTTGAGGTGGTTAGGGTATGTTGTGCGGATGAAGGATGACAGATTGCCGAAGATTGTTCTTTTCGGCCAACCATCTAGGGCTAAACGGAAAGCAGGTCGTCCCCGTCTGGGGTGGGAGGACGTCATAAAGAAAGATTTAAAGGAAATGGGCACTTTGTGGGCGGGTGTAAAGAGGGAGGCTTTGAATAGATTGGGGTGGAGGAGGAGCTTGCGTAGCTGTGTTGGCCTCAGGCGGCTTGGTGCTGCGATGAGTTGTTAGTAGTAGTAGTAGTAAAAATAAAAAAAGTGATCGGTAAAAGTAGGGTAAGTAATCGCTTTTTGGAGAAATAACATCCCAGATGAGATATTTAACCGTATCTTAGCTGACCTTACCTGTTGTTCTTCGTTTTTGCAGTTGTCTGTAACTCCTTATCTATCCGAAGTATAATCAGCTGGAGTCGTTTCAATAACTCTTTGATGCAATCATCGTTTTCAAAAATGAAAAGAATATCTGTCACAGGCTTTACATTTGTTTCTTTGCCAACAGTAAATTTCTTTACTTCATTAAAACCAAAATTAGTTCTGTCACCAGTTTCACACCTGAAAATACCATTTAAAATACACCACCAGCATAAAGCAAAGAAGAGATCACGCACAGAGACAATTTTTGATAAATCTGGATTCAGACACTGTCTCCAGTAGCACCAACTCGTGAGAATGTAGGGCAGGAGAAGGGGCAAAATTTTACTACTTCTTTAAAGAACGATAAAAAAGGGTATTTTCCAAAATCTAAAGGGTAAATTGCCCCCCCGCTGGCACCCCAACCATTCCATAAATTAGTCCAAAGAGCATGGGAGACTTGTGCGATGAATCTGATAAGAGAAGAGTAAGAAACAGGTAATATTTCCACTAACATTTCCATTTCTGAATTTATATGACTTTAACAATGGTCCAATGGGACAAGAGCTAAAAATATTCGATTAGTGTCTTAAAAATACGAAAAATTTTGAAAATTGTGTTTCAGCGGGCCTTTTTTTTGTCTTTTATAATTTTTATTTTCTTGTAAGGAAATTAATTCGACGAAAAATAACTTATTAAAGTATAGTTTAGAGTAGTTATTAAGAGTTTTCTGACATGAGAATAGTGTACGTTAAAACAGAGGTTAAAGTTGCTAAAACAGTAACTTTAAAAATAGCGTACCTTGTAGAAATCCAATTTGTGTAATTAAAGAATCACGCGTTATTCTTTTTTAGTATCATCAAAATAGCGTGAGCCCCAGGAGTTACATCACGCTATTTTGATACAAAAAACTCTTTTATGTTTTGTTTATGTAGTAGTGTGTTTTTCTCTCTCTTTCAGTGTCTCTAGATGATCACAACTGACGTTCGATTTCTATAGAAATTGCTAAATAAAGACTTTTCAGCTCACTGATTACATAATGATCTGGCAAAAGTTAAAACGTGTTAAAGAAGTATTATGAAAATTGTCTACATATAAAACCTCGAAGAAAATAGAGTCGTGCAAGGATGCTCATTATTAAAGGACCATAAACTGGACCCTTTAATCCTTGATCCCTCCAAAAAATTCATCCCTTTATTCCGACTTCACAAATATAGAGATAAGTACGGGAGACCAGTTCAGAGATGTATAATAGTCTAAGTAATAGAAGAGAATCATAAAAGAAGAATCCTTGGGGTTCTGACAAAGTTTTAATAAAATCAAAACTTCTAGTGGCACTTACAGTTCGGCTTTACTCCGCCGAACTAGAAAAATCCAAAAACAAACTTAATGGTAGCTTATTAAAGTTAAGATTTAAATTGAACATCGCATAAGTTTTTGTTCTACTGTATGGATTCTAGCTTTAAAATTATTTTGATTAAAGTTTTGGTATGCTATTGTTCTGCAGTCGGTCTTAGCATTTCAGTGTAAGTTTTCATCTAACGTGCTCCAAGCGTGTTGGAGACGGGTTCCAAAAAACTGTAACATGCCAGAATAGCATGGTTGAACAAGGGCTCTGAGAAGACATTCACCCAAGTTGAACACGGCCTTCGAAACGATAATATGCACAACCCATAGCAAACTCCGTGTCGGGTGTTGGTGGCCTGAAAAAAGATTCTAAGAACATAAGTAGTTTGACCCTTTGGTGCAAGTCAGAGCTTTAGGCTTGTCACAAAATCACATGTTTTAGGGCCAACAGTAACCTTAAGCTATTATTCAAAACTTTTGGCATCTACAGATAACAATACCAGCTCTTCAACGTTTTTTATTTTTTATTTTTTTTTAATTATAATTAGAGAAGAATACCTAATCTAATAACTAATTCTGAAAATAGTTATCGTGCCAAAAGATAGAGGTGTTGCATCATCTTTTATATAAAGATGTGATTTTTGTAATAATTATGTTCCTGTTTTCTATTTTTTACTTAAAAAAGCACGTAGATATAGCAATTTCCTTCAAATGAGCCCTTAAACATCTCTCTATGATGTTCCAATGCCCCGCTAGCGGCGAAGAAAAACAAAATGAAGAAAGAGTAAAAAAAGGACGCAACAGTGCTACCCATGCAAAAAAGTGATTTTCCTTTTTGTTCAAGATGGGGACTGTAAGTTTACTGTATGGGTATGTCGGTAACGATGATTCCAATGGTATTTTTTCGTTTTGATCCGACACCATTTTTGAGGGGTTTTCATACTTTTCTCAAAATTCTCATTAATTTATTCCGAATAACGTTTAGCTAGTAGAGTAATCGAAATGATAGTAACTATTCCTGAATCAGTTATAAATCACATTTATTCTCACTAGACAGTTTTCTTAAAACACGCTAAAAATTAATTTTCCCAGTAGGGAGCCCAATACCAAAAAGAAAAAGAGAAATTACTGTCCTATATTTCCGTGTTAAAAATTATTCTTTAAATCCATTGCTTGGTTATTGTGATATATTTCTGTATTAGCCAATCGCCTTGTTCCTTATTTCTGGAGAGACCTTTCACAAATATGATTGGTTTTAAAACCATACTGTCTTCCTTTGTTTCTACGTGAGTGAAACTTTTCGTTTTTCTTTTTAGAACCAAATGGAACTAACAAACATCAGTGAAGCATAGCATTACAAGATAATATTGTATAAGGATCCTAAGACTCCAGGTATTCTATAAACAACTTACTTCTGACAGGGTTGAGGAATCGAGATCTCTACTCCTTTCTTTCGACAAGCTTGATGGTAGGCAATCACAGCTGCGCAACGACCAGTATCTTTTTCTTTTTTAGCTTTACGCTTACAAAGTGTAAAAAAGGGATCCACTTCAATCTGTAATTAAATTGTAATGTAATACAGGAAAGCGAATTTAGTATGACATTAATATATTCCTGGTAAATTGGTAACATTAATATAAATCATTCTGGTTAAGGAGTGTTATTATAAAATATAAAGTATAAGTAAATTATACAATTTCCTTTGGAATTGTTTTGCAAGATAATCGGTCAATTAAAAAGATGCGATTGTGAACTGGAAACAACTGTTGCCGTCCAAAATTAATTTAGGAAAGCACTAGCTATGCATTAGCATGAAGAGCAGTGGTTTAGGGGGTGCCACCCTACATTAACAAAATACTTGCTCAATTAAAAGTAACTTTATGAGAGAATGGTGATGTTTGACATGCATCAAACTTTTAGCTTTATGTCGTATTTCGTGAAGGATCATCGCACTGTCCAAACTACAGTAAAAGGATAACCCTTAAAAACTCCCCATGATCCGTTAGACTAGCCCCGGTTAGCCAGAGATTAGCCTAGCAGCATAGCTATAAGTGTGGTCAGTAAATTGGGTCACCAAAAAAAGCCTCTTTTGCTTAGTATAAAAAGGTTTTTACGCTCCTAGATTAGCCTACAGAGACGGTAAAGCAGTGGCACAAATTAAGGAAAATGTAAAGAAGGGAGCAAAAATGCAGGTTTTTTTCTTCAAATCTAGGGGCGAGGGCCATTTCGTTGTTTTTGGAAAAACGAAAAAATAAATATAAAGACGAGAAATGGGTCTATGGTCAGTAAATGGAAACGAAGTGAAACTAAACGAATATTTCGTCCGTATACAACAAGGCGTCTTCGTCGTAGAAGAAAACTAGAAACTAAACACAAAAATATATACAAAAATTAAACAGACTAACATAAAATATGTAATATACAATTACTTACATTTACAATTGGCAGCAGCCTTCCTGAAACCACAAAAGTAACTGGATGAAAAATTTTTAAATAACAAATGAACTGGAAATATATTATTGCAACATAATTTTATGCGAAGCTTTTGATGGTGCTAGTCGTTTAGGTTTCGTTAGTCTTGGCCATAGACCCGTTTGTAATTCGTTTTTTTTTGTCATGGCTGGCCCGTTCGGCTTTATATCTTTTTTTTCAATGATTTCAATGTAAAAAGGTATTTTCGATGAAAATACAAAAAAGGCATTTTTCTAAATTTAGCAGGGAAGGGGAGAATGCCCCCACAACAATTCACAACTCCATAGTAAAATGAACTAAATTTTAAAGTAGAGTTTAAAATTATAAGTAGCTTACTGTATTATATACACCAATTAGCTCTACACTCCTCCCAGTTCAGTTATCAGTAAATTTTGATTAATGCAACTCGATACCTTACAAAAATATTTTTCGAGCCTCAGCGTCAGCTGACAATCTCAAAGACAAAAGGCCCATTAAAGAATTTTCCCAGCACTATGTGGTAAAGCTTTCTAATGTTATTAATTATGAATTTAGTAAAAATATATTTAGACGCAAATACAAAGTTTAGAAATACCACTTTTTATTCAGATAAGGAATATATCCTGCCAGATTTTGCTTAACGGGAAATTGAGAAATCACCACTTCATAGCTATTGCGTCGGTTGGTTAAAGAGAAGTGTGGTTGATAAAAATATATAAAAGGTACATTACATCGAAAACTATAAACGGAGAGTGACTTTATAACAAACCGACTTCTAGTTCGTTGTTCTTAGAAAGACGTTGGAATCTCGTCCAATTGCTTCAAGTACTAAAGTATCCTATTATATACTAATATAGTTTTCTGAGACTTGTAGTCTGCTTGGGATAGCCGGTCCCAGCAGAATATAAATATCTGGTATTATTATATGTTAACTGAATAAAAGTATTGCATCATAGCCAACCCCTCTACGATCTACCTTTAGCCCCTCGAATATACCCAGTTGGTACGCCTCATTAGTTCGGTCATAGCCTAAGGCACGCTACCAGAGTTAAATTACCTTAGGGGCAGAGTTTACCTCCCCTATAAAGGGAGAAATAAAGGCATCTACGACTACACCACTCAAATACCATAAATACACCTCACCACAACTGGTGGCAGCGGTGGGATCTTGTCGGATCACTATACAGCCTTAGCTTTTTTTTGGAAATCAAATTTTTCGTAGCATCCTTTCGGATCCAGTTTTTTCAATAATTTTTTGACGCATTTTTGGAAAGTAACAAATTTTGAAGTCACTTCAAATGTATCCTGATACTAACATCTCTTACCATCAGAAACCAAAACAAACTTGATCCACTGATATTTTGGAAACTATAGCAGTATTACAGACTTTACTACAAGTTCATCAGAAAGTGGGACAAAATCAGAACTTAATTTAGGCCTAGAGAATGTGCTACATATCCCAAATGGCTTATTTTATTGAAATATGTGAAAATGCTTTGTGGTGAAAAAAATATGTGAAAATTTAAAAACCGAAAACGTTATGTGTAATTTATCCAAGGCATTTCTAAAACGAAAAATAAAAGGTATATTAACCACATCACACAGATAAATTAAATTATTAATGGGAATTAAATTTTAAACTCAGATAACTCATAAACTTTTCTAATATAACTTGAAATCTAATGGAAGCAGAACGACTCATATTATGTTTAAGCCGCTTGGGGTCACGTTAAAAACACAAGATGCTTATGGAGAAGGGTAAAAAGAGTATTTTTCAGTCCTAGAGACAGAGAAAAAGAGAAAAAAGGATGAATTTTAAATTGAAATCCTTCGACAAAAAAAGAACATGGCCTATATTGGACCAGAAACATAACCCTAAGGAAACCCATTGAGAGTATATGCACATAATGACCCAAAGATGGCAGCATAATAGCTGTAAACAAAATTAAGTTATTTTAAAGGTAAAATATTGAGAATTGGGACAATTCTTCTTTAAATGGGGAGTATTGTGGTAAAGCTTTCTACTGTTATTAATTATTGAATTTAGTAAAAATATATTAAGACGCAAATACAAAGTTTAGAAATACCACTTTTTATTAAGATAAGGAATATATCCTGCCAGATTTTGCTTAACGGGAAATTGAGAAATCCCTACTTTCTAGCTACTGCATCGGTTGGTTAAAGGAAGGTGTGGTTGATAAAAATGTATAAAAGATACATTTTATGGGAAAGGGTAGACTGATACTAACTTTATGCCGGACTGACCTCTGGTCCGTTGTTTTTAGAAATACCTTGGAATCTTGTCGGATCATTGTAAGTGTCTAAGTATTCTATTATATATTATTGTAGTTTTTCCGAGACTTGTGGTCTACTTGGGACAGCCAGTCCCAGTAGAAAATATCTATCTGTTATTATTTTATGTTAATTGAATAAAAGTATTGCATTATAGTCAACCTCTCCACGATCTACCTTTAGCCCCTCGAACATACCCAGCTGGTACGCCTCATTAGTTCGGTCATAGCCTAAGGCACGCCACCAAAGTCAAATTACCTTAGGGCCAGAGTTTACCTCCCCTATAAAGGGAGAAATAAAGGCATCTACGACTACACCACTCAAATACCATAAATACACCTCACCACAACTACAGGGAATTCCCAAATCTGCCCAATTACTCAAATGATATCTCCTTTGTGTCAATAGTTAAAAAATCTAACGAGAAACTAGTTTAAAATAAAAAACAATATAATCTTTTGCTAATTTTTAAGCAAAGCGCTTGTCTATTCAATTTATCTACATCATAAATAATATGTCCCCTGCGTCAGTGAGGTTTTCTGCCCAATTACTCAAATGATATCTCGTTAAAATTTCTTGTGCCAATAGTTAAGAAATCTAACGAAAGACTAGTTTAAAATAAACAACAATATAATTTTTTACTAATTTTTAAGAAAAGCACTATCTATTCAATTTATCTACATCATAAATACTACGTCCCCTGTGTCAGCGAGGTTTTCAACAAAAGCAGGTACCACCAAAGAGATTCCCCAAAGCTGTCAAATTGCTCATATGATATTTCCTTTGAGTTGATTTTTGATGTTTAACTAGCTGGTATGCCTGAAAATTTTTAGGGACTCCTCTTTAGAAAACTTTTAAAAAGAAAATTCAGCTCAGTTTAATCGAAAAGACAAAATTCACAGTTTCTAACAATGAAAGTTTTATATCAGAATTTCTCTATCTCTAGCACGAAACGAGAGAAGTGAAATCGTTTTTCTCAGATTTCCGGGAAAGTCAGTGCAAGCGTTTAGTTTTGTGTCAATTATTTGGATCTCCTATCCAAGCTCTATAAAGACTGCCCAATCAACGCTAAACAGTTTGGTACCAAAAACTAGAAAAGGTATATAATGGACCGGATAGTGTAAATATTGCTGCTACGCCTATGCAAGTTGTCTGTGTAAGAGATCTGTGTATTTCTTGTATTTAGTGTTTTATTACTTTAAGGGTATATTTTTGGTATGTAATGTTTTAGTGCCCGTTTCTGCCTCCCTTTCTCTTCAAGGTAGAGGTTTACCATGGCCAAAACCAGCCAGCCAATGAGAGGCTATCTTGGGGGTCATGGAACCAGAATTCTATACTTGGGACCCAGAAGAGAAGAGGGGGCAAAAGACATTACTGGTGGACAGTTCAGCTTTGGAACCAACAGTGACAATAAGTGGTTAGAGAAACACCGTTGGGGAGTTCAAGCAACCTCCACTTTTCTATCATATACGGTGAACTGGGAGAGTTTAAGAATAATCTCCACATCAACTGCCCGTCAGAGAGTTCCCGTAACTCCACTAGCCAACTATAGACAGCTTGGAGCTTGGAGAGTGCAGCAGCCACCTCCAAATCAACTGTGCCAGCTGGTGCAAATTGACTATAACTCGGATTCTCTACGACTTCAAGAAGACTGTTCACGAGTGTTCATTAGTATTTTATTTTGTTTACTTGTTTATAAAAGTAGCTTTAGCAACATCTTGAGTAGATAAGAACTCTGCCTACCACGCTACTCAAGGTCTTGTCCTCGTTGAGGCTTGATCACCCCACACTGGGTACCGATAAGATGGTATTTCCTTAGAGAAATACCCCACACTTCACATTGGTGGCAGCTACTCACGGTGTTGTTGACTACTTTTTTTAGACACTATTTCCTAATAATTCATTAAGCTGTCTCTATTTCCTCGTCTTAAATTTAAAACCATGCCGGCCGACTTAGAGGCCCATGTTAAAGACCTCGAAGCTAGGCTAGCAGATGCAGAGGCTCGTCTGTCACTGCAGAGACTTAGTCCTGATATTTACCAACCAACTACTAATATGCATGTTAACTATTAAACAGAAAAATGTCCGCCAATACCTATACCTTCGAATACAGCCGATATTCATTCCTGGATTTTAACTCTAAAGCGAATGCAAAAAAGGCAATCGAATGGGGACACCTCAATGGTGTCTCAGGCTATCGGTTACACCAAGGGGGATATTCAGAGATGTCTGTACAATGTTGATCCGGACAGTATCAAAAATCTTTCTGACCTTGAAAGAACCCTTAGAGTTGCCTTTTTCCCAGAAAAAGTGTAGGACAAAACTACAAGAATTGGTTAGAGAAAAACAGAAAGAGAACGAATTAGTCTCTCAAGTCTATTCTATAGTAGTTGGTAAGGCGAAGGACTAATGCAAGTCAGCCGACCAGAGTGATGGCAGTAGGGTCATATCAAACATTTTTAAAAGTGGCTTAAAAACAAGTATCGCGCGCCGAGTAATGGAACAAGCATCACCAGATTCTAATAACGATAAACTACTAGAGCAGGAAATTTGAAACAACAGACTTAAAATTTTGTAGTCCTAATGAAGTTTTAACTGCCGCAGTTAGCAGTAGAGTAGAGAGAGTAGAATATTTTATTTATAACACGTACATAAATAAATGTCACAAAACAGCGCACATGCCTGGTGGCATACATTAGCGCTGAAAATATTGCCAACGAAAATACACAGCCATTTTATAACTAAATTTTACAACAACGAAAAAGAAAACCCTAATGAACAAAATGCTTAGCATGTCATAGATATTTCTTCACCAGTCTTAGAAAATGTCGCTTGTTGCTGCATTCTCGAACTGATGCAGGAATTGAGTTCCAGATTTTTGGGCAAATGTGACGGATGCTGAATCCCGCTCTCGATGTCGGGCGAATTTCGCACGAAAAGTCTGAACGATGCGTAGTAGGATAATTATGAAATTGAGAATTAGTTGAGAAAATGCCGGCAGTCAGACAATAGCCATGGTATGTCACACAGACAAACTACCTCTATGTCAAGACCAACTAGAAGTAATTATTCCAGGAATAATTTTTGTAACGCTCGCATAAAGTGCTGGAATCGTAGAAGTCCACGTAGACAATCAGAATGTAAGGAACCTCCAACGTGTGAAACCACTACGGTGAAATAAGGCACAAGTCAAAATTTTGTTTAACTCCAGCACCTACAAACCAAATACAAGCAAACCCCCAAAAAACTAAATTATTCGACTTTACCGGAGACTGAGTCGAGCCTTACGCGAAGTCCTCCTAATATTTCTTCTGTGAACCATTCTGATTCACAAATTTGTTATTTGAGTATACCAGAGTAAACCTCTTGTGTCTCATTTCCATGTATGTATGATGTAAAACTGTGTAAATCTATTAAGATTTTGACATTTATTGATACCGGTTGTCAAAGGTCACTATTATCGGAAAATCTATCCAACAGCCTTCCTGAACAAATACGAAAGAAAATTAAAACGTCATTTTCAGCTGTAAAATCACTTAGTGGAAATATTTTGCCTGTTTTGAGGAAAGTCAAAATTCTAGTTTCTATATTTGACGGAGTAAAACAAGGGAAAATTCATTGGGAGTTTCTTGTTATTAGTGAACTTATGTTTTCTTTAATAGTAGGCTATAACCTCTTAAACTTCTTGGAAATTACCGTTTATATCCGTCGAAACCATATCAGTTTAGGCTCTAATATGACACCACAAGAAAATTTTAGTGCATTTTTTGCCGAAAGTACTGGTAACGCTTGTAAAGGAAATGTATATTTAGCTAAACAGATAACTATATCACCAAACTCCTTTAGAATAATCAAAGTTAAGCCGAAATCTATTGACCAAATTTCTGTAGCTTATGGAGATGCTCTTATGTTCACGCCTTCACCAACGCGGCAAATTTGTATCTGAGAGTCAATCAGTGAAGTGTCTCACTCCTTATTTCCTCTAGTTTTTTTTAACCATAGGCAATATTAAGCAACCTTATTAAGAGGTAAATTCACGGGGCATCTTGAGCTCATCCCTGAAACCTAGCCTCAAGCTCTGGGTTAGTTGCACCTTGTACCCAGAAAGAATTGTCCCAAAGCAATAAAAGTCAGGTAGATTTAAAGACTGAGTGGCATAATGATGAATTTTTAAGACATAAAAGAAAAGATGTAGTCGGTGAAAATATAGAGAAATTTAAAACTTTTATTTGTAAATTTAAAGATGTATTTTCTAGCACTGCCTATGATATTGGTGGCAATGACTTAGATGAGTTTGTCGTTCCAATTGATGAAACAGTTCTAATTAAAAGCAAAAACAATTTCCATAGTCATTTTTAATGCAAGAGGTAATAATGAAACACGTTAAAGAAATGATTCGAGCTAAGATTATTGAAGTGGGTAGACCAACATTCAACTCACCCGTTTTTGCCATTGGCAAACCTAATAAAGATGGCAAAATCTTACCAAATATCTTTGGAACGAGGAAAACAGTAGGTTTTAAATTGATTTTAGGCAAGTCAATAAAGGTATCAAAGATAGCTAATGGAAAATTCGCAGAATTGAAGAAGTTAAGTCTGAAATGGCAAGGAAAACCAATTTTCTTCATTAGATATAAAACACTCTTTTTGTGCATGCAATTTATTCGAAGAAAGTCGTCAATTATTTTCTTTCAATGTTATAGGTATGTCCTATCGATTTTTGAAAGCAACAATGGGGGCTAAAAGCAGTCCTAGACAATTTTTTGAATTCTTGGGAATAGTTTTTCGGGACGTCCCTAGTAAAACAAATGACGAAATAAATTTCTCTGATTTTCTGAGTTGGTATGTAGATGACTTGACAGAAAGCAAAACATTTGAAGATCAGTTGAGACACTTACAACATACAAATTGTTTTTGAAAGGATAAGTGAATTCAACTTTAAACTCAATTGATCAAAATGGTGTCTTTTGCAAATTCAGTTAATCGATTAGGATTCAAAGTATCACCCGAAGGGATCTCTCCCCAGGAATAAAAAATTGAAGCGATTAGGGCTATGACACCGCCAAAGGACGTTTCAGACGTTCGTAGTTTCCTAGGCATGGCTTCATTTTTACGAAGTTTTTATCTTAACTATACAGAAAATGCATACCTTTTAGTTCGCCTAACTCGCAAAAATTTTCCATTTGTTTTTGGACCTACCGAAATGGAGGCTTTTTAGAAGCTAAAATCCGAACTTACAAATCCCTATACAATTCTAATCCGTTTTCCATCGAAATCAGATGATTTTCATTTGTTGACAGATGCTAGCATGAAAGCAATTAGCGCACTACTTTGTGTAAAATGCAAAACCACGGGTTGCTTTCAAATAGTTGCAAGTTTTTCAAAAATTCTCAGCGAGCCGGCATCTAGATATGATGATCGTAATAGGGAAGTACTTGCACTTTACTCCGACTTAAACATTTTCAAAAAGCCTTTCTCTGGTCCACTCATACACATTGCTATACAGATTGCAGGACCCCATCTTATTTAAATAGAACTAAAGACGTAAATAGAAAATTATACCGTATTGCTGTTTTAATAAACAGTGGGCAATTTACTTTTCGTCACATTCCTGGAGTTAAAAATCCTAGCGACTATTTGAGTCGACCGAGTTCCGAATTTGTTGAAAAACACAGAAAGGTAAATCTTAATGACTTGGAGCAGGAATTTGACTGCCATCAAGGTGAATATGTTGATTTTATTGGACTCGGAGAAAAGGAACTCAAATTGGCTCAAAAACGGGATAAAGAAATAAAAGCAGCCTATAAGTTTTTGAAAATTATACCCTAAAAACGATTCGATTTTCGGTAAATGGAGTCTCAGGACTCAGGCAACAGGGAAATTGCCAGGAAGCCACCGGATGGCTCAGGCCAAGATTCAATAATTTGTAGAAATCGATTATCTGCGAGGAGTAGACCTATTGTGACTAAGAGTCACGAACAAGTCATGACAGGGAGTCAAGTACACCAGAGGGAAGTCGCTGAGGCCCGCTTAAAGATGCAAAAAAGGGTTGCATCCATAGGGTTGCGAAAAAGGATTGTATTCCGGCGCGCAAAGGTGGCACATGCATGTGCTTGCAGAGTAATCGTGTACAAGAACCTGAAATAATCTCCCAGGCTAAAAATTAAGGCAAATGAAGTACACAAATTACCGAAGTGGCTTCTAAAATATAAACTTCTAAAGTGTGAACTGGTAGTTCATAAGGGACTAGTTTTTGCAGTCGACAGTGCTGAAGATTAAAGACGTGTAAATAGTTATAAAATTTTGGCACCAAGAGAACTTATCTCAACTACTATTGGCGGCACATTTACTTTTGTAATCCTTATCGGAGTTCCCACTGTGATTCTTCTCAAATTAAGAGATTTATGTATCGATTATAGAGAAAAAACAAAAACACAATGAACAATAGGGAAATCTTTTTGTATATCACTGTCTTGCAAAAAGAATTCCCTATTTTTCTTCGTGTTTTTGTTGTTTGTGAGGGAAAGGCAGTGTGGTATTCGTCGCTATTTTCGATTATAGAGAAATGAAAAAGAATGGTCTTAGAATAGTCGAATAGGGAGAAATTAAATAATGATGAAAAATAGCTTATGGAAGGAATAAAATAAGATTAAAACAGATATGAAAAAAATGTAGAAATATTTTTTTCAATAAAAAGGAGGGGGAGAAATGTAAAGATTGTTGCTAGGTCTACGCAAATTAGATATCAGTGTATTTCTCGTATTTAGTGTATTATTACTTTAAGGGTATATTTTTAGTATGTAATGTTTTAGTGCCTGTTTCTGCCTTCTTTTCTCTTCAAGGTAGTGGTTTACCATGACCAAAACCTGCCAGCCAATGAGAGGCTACTTTGGGGGTCATGGAACCAGAATTCTATACTTGGGACCCGGAAGAGAAGAGGGGGAAAAAGACATAACTTGTGGAAATTTGAGCTTTGGGAACCAACAGTGACAATAAGTGGTTAGAGAAACACCGTTGGGGAGTTCAAGCAACCTCCACCTTTCTATAATATACGATGAGCTGGGAGCGTTTAAAAATAACCTCCACATCAACTGCCCGTCGGAGAGTTCCAGTAGCCTCCAGTAGCCAACTATAGACAGCGAGCTTGGAGAGTGCAGCAGCCAACTCCAAATCAACTGTACCAGCCGGTGCAAGTTGACTATAGCTCGGATTCTCAACGGCTTCAAGAAGACTGTTCATGAGTGCGCATTAGCATTGTATTTTGTTTATTTGTTTGTTAAAGTAGTTTTAGCAACATCTTGAGTAGATACGAACTGTGCCTACCACGCTACCCAAGGTCCTGTCCCCGTGGAGACTTGATCACCCCCCACTGGGCGATAATACGGTATTTCCTTAGAGAAATACCCCCACCTTAACAAGAGTGATTATTTAAAGTACCACGTCGCCCTATTGTTTTGTAAATGAAAAGCACGTTGGTGTTTCATTTATTTCGCATTTCTGTATTACACAAAAATGTAAATCCGAGAAGTTTCTTCATAGACAAGTTTCCAACTTCTCGAAAAAGAGGCTTCGGATAAATTTAATAGGGAGAAGGGGATTTGCGTCCCAGCTTCACCCCATTTGCAGGAATATAAAATTTGTTCAAATTAAGGAATATCCTTCATTTGAAGATTGGATGAATGAAGGTTTACACTATTATTGGAGAAAGACTTGGAATTTAAAATAGAGACAAGCACGCATATATGCAGAATTTGGGGAGGGGAGTTACAGCCCCAACCCCCCAAAACAAAACATGACAAGCACGCATATACGCAGACGGCCGGCTGCTACGAACGTTCTAAATAACTTCTTAACAGAGTTTATGAGACGGGCCTTGTAACTAGCCACCTTCCGAGTTTGTACTCATCTAGTTTGTTATACAATTTTTATTTTTATCGGACGTTATCTGTAGTCTGGATCTTTTACGCCAATCGGAGGGGAGTCATATCCCCATCCCCCCCCCCCAAAAAAAGAGAACATGACAAGCACGCATATATGCAGAATTTGGGGAAGGGAGTTACAACCCCAACCACCCAAAACAAAACATGACAAGCACGCACATACACAGAATATGGGGAGGGGACGTTTCCCTACGTTCAAATTACATAGCGCTGGAAGCAGACCGGCTGCTACGAACCAGGTGATAAAAATGAGTAGCTTGAATGCAAAGCTGAACAACTTCACAAGAAAACATTGGAGACAACTGACAAAGAAGGTACATTACAAACCCAAATCGGCTTTTTTTTTCATCATAATATATTTCTGGTTTTGATATTGCTGTTTTTTTTTATATTGCCAGTCATCTGTAAAAAGTTTTGAGGATGTTCTAGTTGTGTTTACTTGTGTGATTCGGTGTGGAAAATACATTTGAGTGTATTGTAGTACAAAGTTATCTAAATGGGTTTCGAAAAGCCATTTTGTCAATTCTGAACAATATCAAGGATATCCACATGATTTTTTACTGGGGGGGGAGCTGAGTTGTCAGAAAAATATTTTTGACACAAAAATGTTAATATTTTTTCCGCTTTTCAGCCTTCGGGCTGCCAGGGTAGGGAAAGAAGCCCTCGCCTCAATTTTCCCAATTAACATTAAAAAACAGACTGTCATCTAGCTATCCGGAATAGAGCTCCGTGGTTAATAACTCTGATGGGAATCAGTTATTTAAAACTGAAATGAAGAGGTTTCCCATATAGTTATTCGAAATGTTAAAACTGTATAATATTGCAATGGTATTTAATGTTAAATGACACTGCCAGCTAAGCAATCATACACGAGAAGATTCGACGTCAGAAGAGGAATTTTTTTTTGTTACAAAAATTTGCCAGGTTTGGTAATCGGGTTTTGACCCGGTCAAAACCCGATTGGAAAATAACCTTGAAATTGGAAAAATTCATCACTTAGTACCCCATTTTCGCCCTAAGCGAGGTCAGAGGGGAATCAAAAATTAGAATCTTAATTTGTGCTTTATTTGGAGGATTGACAGGTCGTTTCCTAATAATTCAAGTCTGGGGAGACCGAAAACGACATCAAAATTGAAAAACTCCATCCTTGACGTTTCGGGAGTGTTCCCCCCCCCCTTTTTCCAAAATCAAGCAAATTTTCTTAGACTCGTAGCTTTTGATGGGCAGCAGCAAAAATGTAACTTATATATTTTGAATTTTCTAAAAAAGGGCTAATTCCTTTGATATATCTATTGATATCAGAATTCCATTTTTAGAGTTTCGGTTACTATTGAGCCGAGTCGCTCCTTACGTGCAGTTTGTTACCACGAACTGTTTGAAAATGATTTGGACGATCAATAAAACTAAAATTTATAAAACTAAACTAGTGACAATCGCTTAAATACTTTGGTACCAGAAAGGCCGAGCTTAAGTCCCCTACAATCTCGCCTATTTGACACTCTACATAAGCACGAGAATTTAGTATTTCCTTTAAAATCCACATAGCTCTTTGATATCTCAATGAACAAGGCACACTGAGCAAAACAATTTACGAAGCTTTTAATTCAAACTGTTTATTCAAAAGTAAACACACACAAGCCAAAACAACTACGAATTGAAATAACACATCTCTGAACTAATGGGTAGCTGACAAAATAAGATTATATTTTCAGATCATATTATAACCCTTTTGGACTGACCAAACTAACGTGAAGCTCAAGCCATATGGGTCCAATACTTCAATTTCCGATTCTAAGTTTGAATGATTTAAAAAGAAGTGAGAAAGTGAATAGAATGTACTCAATGTTTAGTTGAAGTTGAACCTGCTACAAAATCCGGAAAAAAAGATCCATCCTCATTTATTTTTGCACCAAAGGTGTCTCAAAACATACGTAAAGTGTTTGAGCTTGCCAGCCAACGGATACGCGTTCAGACGGGCAGATAATTTTGATAGTACTTGGTAAAAAAAATACTTGTGGCAAAGAGAAACAAAAAATATGGTGTTGACTGTAAGATATGCAAGAAAAGCGAATAAAACCCAGTTTGAATCTCTTGAAATCATAAAGAAACACACAGAAAAAGATCAAGAATTATTTTTCGACTACATGGACGTATATATCATTATTTACTGAGATTTCCCCCCTAAAACAGAATGCAAGGTAATTAGGGTGCAAAGTATTTCATTTTCCAAAAGGTGTATATACTTTTCCCACAATTCTGAATAGGATTGGGTAGGCCTGGTCTACCTGTTTGACAGAAAGCCAAATATAGAAGCAAGTACTTAACTTGAGAACGGCAAGCTGCACTAAACCAGATTCATAGTTTCTTACGGTCACTCTACCCCTTCATAGAAGAAGGATATATTCTCAGGTAATATTTGAAATTATTTATCTAAAATGCTAAAATTTAAGTATTTAAATGGTGGTTGGGGGGTATTTTTTTTAATATTAGAGATATTTTTGATCTTTACAACTATTGCCGTAGATATGGCATGTATCCAGGGTTCTTGTTTTTCAGAGGAGGGTGGGGTGAGGGTTTAATATTAAAAATAAATTTTATTTGATAATTTAAATAAGAAGCGCCAAAACATTCATGTCTAAGATTTCGGATAGGTCGGGTGATCAAAAACTTTTCTGTTGTTTTATCATCAAAGTAAAATGACCAAGGATATTTGACCATAAAAATATTTATATCGGAGCATATGTTTGAATATGAAATACAATGTCGCAATATAAGATGAATATGTTACAAAAAATCACGTTTAGTGAGATTCCAGGGACAATAGTCTACATTGATATGGGTTAAAACAACTTTTTTCTTTATGATTAATGCAATAAAATATAATTTTTTTTCACATAACTATGAATAGAAGACTTTGAAAGCAATCAACATTAAAAACCATTTAAATTGGAATAGTTATAATCACAGCTCAAAGCAATCACAACACAAAGGCACATAAAATGGCATGTGTGCATGACTATAGCTCGTAACGATGGGACAGACCTGACCCTAATGCCCCTTTCCTACTAACAGAAAAGGGTCCTTGAAAGCACCAACGAAACAATTCATAATACATTACCAGAACAGAAATTGGAAGCACATTCATGGTCATTGAGGATAGCACTATTTACAAATACTACTATGTCTCTCAGACAGCGTTCAGGTGCTCTCAGACTGAGAGACAGAGATACTGTCAGGGAGACAGACACGTCCTCTCAGACACAGAGATATACGAACTCTCAATGTCAGTGTCCCGTCTAAGTTGATGCAGCGGCTTTCCTTAATTTGGGAATAACAGTGCTCAGAATTCTCTATTTTCGGGCAACAGAAAACCGAAGAAATACCAGGTTAGAGGGTTGGAACGGCCATTGGTTTGGAAGGAGAAAAAGACGTGGTCTCTTACGCATTAATCAAAATATATGATATTCGCTCTCTATAATTTGTGAATAACTATCCCAAGGCGCAGCATTCATGCGCCCATTTGACACCAATCAAGACGGAAACTGCGTTAGTAAGAAGCTGTATCTCTGTGTCAGAGAGTGCGTGAAACAGAAAGATGCGACACAGAGCGACATAAAAAGGCACGTTTGTATAACTATAGCTCGTAACTTTCAGGCACAACTGCTTCTAATGCCTTACCACTGTTAACAGAGTAAGATCCTCTAAAGCGCCTCCGAAACAACTCACAAGACATTACAAGAACACAAACTAGAAGTGCAATTATGGTCAGTAAGATAGCACTACTTACAAAGCCGTAACAGTTAGCCAGTCCGGATACACTGCTATCAAAATATGAGGCACAAATATCATCTTTGGCTAGAGTAGTGCTTGGAACAGTCTTGGATGAGCATTTAGAGGAAATTTCCCATGAGGAAATAAAGCTTGATGTTTTCGAGGGTTTTTCTCCATTTGGTTTTAGAAGATCAGTCTCCAAATCTGATGCAATGTTGCCCAGTACTCCACCATATTGAGCTAGAGTACTGACTAAAAAAGACAAGGAAAAGGGAAGGATAGAAAAAGAAAATAAAGAAAGATAATCTAAAATAATTAATTCATTTCAAATTTTGTACAACAAAAAATAATATATTAAAGTATGGATACTTTTAAAACCCATAATACATTAAAGAACAAAAACACATTAAAACCATACACGTAATACATACGAAACATCAAATCCAAAGAATGAATTTAATTTTAGCTTTTAAATATTGGCTAAAAGTACCCTTAGCAAATTAAATCCAAGTAAACTTAGCCCATAAAAAGGAGAAAGAAAAGAATTAGATATCTGAGTCAGACGTCAATCTAAGAAAAATCCACGCAGAAAACACTAGTCCCCAAACGATTCAGTAAATGAAAATTTATTGGTCAAAAGCCAGCCTATAATTCCCATAAAAAAAAATCTACCGTAAATTTATCGTAAAAGATGAGAAGGGGCGGGGGGGGGGGCAAATATCACTATATACCAACAAATTGTTCCTGGATGATAGCCTAAATCATTGTTCAAAATGACTTCCTCAAAAACCTTGTTGAAAGGATATAGAGAGAAACAAATTTTTAAGCAAATCTTTAGTTTTATTATCCTCAATTATGGCGAAACAAGAACTACTATAAACTAATGTCTTCACTATCATAAAAACAGAAAAAATATCTTAAATAACCCAAAATTTCGGTTAGTGACTCTCATTTTCAAGGTAGACATAATTCGACACACAAGGTACAATTAGATGAACTACGGAATGGAAAAAAGGCAATTGAAATAATTTTTGATACACTTGTCCGATTACAAATTTCCGATTACAAATTTCAGTAAAGAGAAAAACAAGTTTAAAGGGCAGGGACCTTCAAATTTTAGGAAATTCAACTTTAAAGTAATTCAGATTTTACACTGAAGCTGCGATGCAGCTAAGAATTAAATTAAAAAAAGTGTTTTTTTTAACTGAAAGTAAGGAGCGACATAAAACTTAAAACGAACAGAACTCATTCTGTATATGAAAGGGGCTGTCCCCTCTTCAGCGCCTCGCTATTTACGATAAAGTTTTTTATTGTTTAAAAAAACAAAGTTGTGAGACAGAGTCAAACTTTAGCACAAAGAGCGAGGCGTTGAGGAGGGGACAGCCCCTTTCATATACAGAATAACTTTTGTTCGTTTTAAATTTTAATGTAGCTCCTTACTTTCAGTTAAAAAAACTTGTTTTTTTTTATTTAATTTCTGGACGTTTTCAAATTAATTCAGCTTTGATTTGGCTCACCGTACATGAATAAGCAAAACAAAATTTGCATATTAATTTTACTTTTTTTGGCTAAATGGCTTTCTCGAAATCTTGTTCTGACGTAACTTACGAACTAATTTACGTAGCGAACTTCTATATTCGTATATTTTTATTACGTATATTAGGGGGTTCGTCCCTTAGTCAATATCTTGCTCTTTACGATGAAGTTCAAATTTTGTTCCAATTCTTTAAGAATGACCCCTTAATCACAAAGACCCTTAATTAGAATAAATAGTTCTGATGAAAGTACAAAAAAACTTTACCGTAAAGAGCAAGGTAATAACTAGGAGACGAACCCAATCATATACGTAATAATTTCTGTTCGTTTTCGAACAGAATAATTTCTGTTCGGTTTGTCCCTTTTTCAATATCTTGCTCTTTACGATGAAGTTCAAATTTTGTTCCAGTTCTTTAGGAATGACCCCTTAATCACAAAGGCCGTTAATTAGAATAAATAGTTCTGATGAAAGTACAAAAAAACTTTACCGTAAAGAGCAAGGTAATGACGAACCCAATCATATACGTAATAATTTCTGTTCGTTTTAAATTTTGATGTTGCTCCTTACATTCAGTTGAAATTTTTTTTTTTATTTATTTATTATATTTCTGATCGTTTTTTAAATAATGCTGGGAAATCCGGCACCCTTTCATAGCAATGCCGCTTCCTCAATGAAAACTTCCTCCATGTAACGATCCTCCAACGTAACTCCCAATCCCCCCCAACTATTATAAAAAATCCCCCCTGAAAACCTCTGTGTACTTCCCAATAACCAATACTATATGTAAACATTGGGCAAAGTTCATAACTTGCAGACCTTGTCCCGGGGACTGTGGGGAATTAAGTCATCCTCAAAGATATAGTTATTGTATCTTTAGACCATGCTGAACAAAATGGCAATCTCGAAATTTTGATCGGGTGACTTTGAGAAGAAAATGAGCGCTGGAGGGGGCCTAGTTGCCCTCCATTGTTTTTGGTCACTTAAAAAGGGCACTGAAACTTTTAATTTCCATTCGAATAACTCACCCCGCGATATTTTAGGACCACTGGTTCGATAGGATCACCCCTGGAAAAAAACAAAAAAAAAAACAAAACAAAACAAATAAACACGCCTCCGTAATCTTTCTTCTGACAAAAAAACAAAATCTCACATTTTTACAGATAGGAGCTTGAAACTTCTGTAGTAGGGTTCTCTGATACGCTGAATATGATGGTATGATTTCCATTAAGGATCTATGAATTTTAGGGGGTGTTTCCCCCTTTTTTCGAAAATAAGGCAAATTTTCTCAGGCTCGTAACTTTTGATGAGTAGAACTAAACTTGATGAAATTTATATTTTTGAAATCAACAGAAAAATCTGATTCTTTTGATGTATCTAATGGTATTGAAATTCCATTTTTTAGACTTTCGGTCACTATTGAGCCGGGTCGCTCCATGCTTACAGTTCGTTACCACGAACTGTTTGAAACACACTGGAAGCAAAACACCCAAATAAAGATTCAATTTTATTGCCAGAGACGCATTATTTTTTTTATGGTATTATGAAAACAACCTTTTCATCTGAAGAAGAGATATGTTTGCCTAGCTAAATAGATTGAAAAAAAAAATAAGGATTCAAATTACTGAGTAAATATAACTTTTTTCGAAGTAATCTTTTTGTAAACTGGTAGAGCGTAATTTAAGGTGAATAGGGAAGTCAAACTTCACATATTAAATAGTAAATTACTTTAGATTAATCAAGAAAATAAAAATCTGATCTTAAATGTTGCTCTACAATACATTGAAAAGTGCATAGAGAAATTATAAATTAGTCTTTAATGATGCCCTAAACCCTGATGTAATAAAAGAGAACAGTGCGAATTTATTTTTTTTTGAAAAAAAGAGGTAAATTTGAGGACAGAAGATAGAATTCACAAGGACTGCGATGATAGGGTTCAAACCGAGTGTTTTGTCTACTGAAGCCCCCCCCTCCCA
Source organism: Artemia sp. Qi Xiang Cuo (assembly GCF_049724085.1). Taxonomy (NCBI): domain Eukaryota; kingdom Metazoa; phylum Arthropoda; class Branchiopoda; order Anostraca; family Artemiidae; genus Artemia; species Artemia sp. Qi Xiang Cuo. Next base: position 76,268,822 of record NC_142802.1, on the reverse strand, counting down.
CCTGATTTTCTCTTGGTTAACAAATAATGATTTTCTGTGATACGAAGTGCATTTCCCACAATCTAATTTGAAATGCACTTTTATCAGATGAATTTCTGACTTAAAGTGTGTACAAGTCCGATTTTTTACTACTGTTACTAACTATTAGTCACAGCGCCAAGCCACCACAGCTGCGCAAACTTCTTCCCCTCCCCCCAACTCTGATCAGAACTTCACTCTTTACTTCCTCTAATGAAGTTTTAATTTCTCTAAGGACGTTTTTCTTTCATTTGGCCACAGCTGTATCTAATGGTTCATGGGTACAGCACATACTCTGGCAGACATGTCTTTCATCTCTTTTTCATTCATCTTTTATTATACATTATTTGTCATGTATAAAACAAGAAGAAAGAAGAACAAATAAAAATAAAAAGAAGAAAAGGATAGAATACAAACCTGGTCCACTAATTCCACAAATTCTTCTTTCAAGATGGCAAGATACCACAAGATCCTTTGTTTTCACAGATAGGTGCCCAGAAGAAAAGGAAACAATTACTCCATAATTAAAAAATGGCAATATTGTGGGTTTCGAATCAACTAATACAGTTTGATCGGCCTGGAAAATAAAATGAAAAATAAATCAAAGTTTTCATTTTTCATCCTAATATAGATTTCCATCAATAAAATAATATTTAAAAAAATCTGAAAAGTTTAAACCAAAACCAGGAGGAGGGAGGCCCAACAAAATGTGATTCTCTTACCCCTCAAACAAAAATTACATTGCTTCATATGTTCTGCTAACTTATTCATTTATACTGAGGTGTATTACCCCTCCGCATTCCCAAGGGAAATTCTACTTATATTACAGGTTGGAAACCATAACACAAGTGGAAAAAAAAATCTGCAAAAAAATTCACCTTGGTAGGTCTTTAAGCATAGAGCCATTAACATAAAATCCCTCAGAACCTGCCAAACTAAAATTATAACGATTATTTGGATTTAAGCTCTATTTTGACCCCGTGAATGTTGAAGCTAGATAGTTTGTTCTCTTCATCCCCCTTTCCATCCCATTCCTCCCCCTTTGCGTCAAGGCTTCATTAAATGAGGTAAAGAAGATACTCAAAGGCCAGGAAGAGAGTACTGAAAAAACTCGCGTCACCTATCCAAGTTTTGCAGCATATTTTAATGAAGACCTGTGCAGCTATTGTTACGGCATATTACAGGGTGAGGGGGGAGGCTTGTTAGGAAAATACTAAAAAAAATTTATATAAAAATATGCACCTCCCTGTTTTTAATGACAAAAAAGGAATAAAACCTAAATTTTCCATGATGAGTCCCCCCCCCTATCACTCTTTATATAGTTGTAATTTTGTCTGTGACCTTGTAAGGGCTTTTATACAGAGTTTACGCTTTAAATTGAAATTGAAAATCCCTAACGGAACATGTGAAGAAGCAAGATGACAAAACAAGTCATTTGAACAAATACTTGGGATTATGATCACAACGCGGTGGATGAAAAAACTGCTAAATGTGATGGCACATTTTTTGTAGTAGAAGTTAATACCAAAGAAAGTACATGACTTGTGTCGGTGATAGGCTAATTCGAAAAAATAAATATGCGAAACTGTAAAACAAATTAAAAATAGGTCATATTATTTTGGGAAGGGGCCTGGATCAGAAATATCCCCCTTCCGTTGTGTGTGTGCTTCTGCATTCCTCAATATGACAAGATGTACAATTAATCTTTCTTTGAACAAATGTACAGGACAGGTTTTTTTTTAAATACATTTTTTTTAGGTATTTTTCACTGATTTTGTTGTTTGTTTTTTTCGGTAGAATATTTAAAAACAACAGAGCTGCTCCACCCCACCACCACTCAATTTTGAAAATAGACTTGCCCCTACTCTAATTTCTATTAATTTGACTTGGGAAGAGGCTTAGAGTGATTTTACGAGAATAGGGAGAAAAGAGAGCGGAGTCCTTGAAACGAATGTTTTGTAAAATATGAAGAATGGCTACTTATCCCCTAATTGTGTTACCAAGAATAAAATTGTAAAAGTAACTCTGATTTAAACAGAACCAAATCGGAATAAATAACTGAAAAAAGCCAAAAGAAAAAAGAAATAGATAGAAATGATAATCTGTCACAGAAATCAAAATGTGAAAGAAGGAAGTGAACAGGGTTGATATTGCAAAAATACTGCTTCTTCACCGTGGCAATTATGAACGGGAGTTCTGCTTTTAGTTAAGGTCATTGATCTTTCCCTAAAATTGAAGCACTGTTATGTTTATATTGTTCTTGCATGTTGTATTGGCTAAATATTGTGGATCACCATACAAAATAAAAGCACTAAGATACGAACATATACTTTTCTTCGGCATCTGGGATATGCAAATTTAACAAATTTTTTTAGTTTTGCTGATATAAAAGAATAGCCAGATAGTTTCTATCATGCACAATTTTCATGCAAAATATATTTTTAAAAAATTTCTCACAAGTGTTAGTGCTTGTTTTTTCGGACTTATTTATACTATCTCTTGTCATTTTATTTTAATACTATACAAAGTTACGCGAGCTTCAATTTTCAAATCATATCTGTTGGGCCCCGGCCCAATATATATAAAACATATATATATATATATATATATATATATATATATATATATATATATATATATATATATATATATATATATATATATATATATATATATATATATATATATATATATATATATATATATATATATATATATATATATATATATATATATATATATATATATATATATATATATATATATATATATATATATATATATATATATATATATATATATATATATATGAATACAAATATTTCTTGGGGAAATTGACACCCTAATATTTTCTGGCCAAAAAATCGATCTATATAGGTCACGAGTTCGAGAAAATTCGTGGAGAGTTTTAATTTTAGGGAAAAATACATATGACTGACGTCATGTTTATATACACGGTATGTTAATGACGTCAAAATAAAAGTTCAAAATAGGGATAAAATCCTTTTTAATAGACAGTGTATAGAAAATTCAAAAAAAATACCAGATATTTCGGTCACATATACAGAGACCGTCATCAGTAGTAAAACTCTTTAATAGACAGTGTATAGAAAATTCACCTAAAATACCAGATATTTCGGTCACATAGACAGTGACCGTCATCAGTAGTAAAATTAGTTTTACTTCTGATGACGGTCACTGCATATGTGACTGAAATGTCTGGTATTTTTTGTGAATTTTCTATATACTGTCTATTAAGAAGGATTTTATCCCTATTTTGAACTTTTATTATATCGTCATGGAAAGGCAGTGTGGTCTCCGAAATTATCTGCGTTAATGACGTCATCAAGTAATTTAAAAGGTTGCATTCATATTGTATCCATACATGACGTCACATACAAGTTCACATCATAATCTGTTTCAATGACGTCATTCATAGAATAAAAAACAAGAGTTGTCTAGGAAAATATATCAGTCTATTTTTGAAAAGCAAGTAGCTATACAAGCATACAGACAACAAGTACAAATATAAAAATTCAGCATTATACCTTTAGTGATATGGCTCTAAGTTTTGGAAACTTTGGGCTTGACCCAGATTCGCAGCTTATGACTGGAGTGACCGAATTTACAAACCAAGAAGACATATATCTGTACAGATTGGTTTCGCATATAAAAACTCACAATGGAGAAAAACCCTATGATTGTGAAGCATGCAAAAAAAAATTTTCTACCAAGAACAATTTGACTAGGCATATGAGAGCCCACACTGGTGAAAAACCATATGAGTGTGAAGAATGTAAAAAGAAATTTTATTTGGCAGTTTCCTTAAATGAACATATGAGAATGCACACTGGTGAAAAACTACATGAATGTGAAGTGTGCCAAAAGAAATTTCCTTGGAAGTATAGACTGGCTACACATATGAGAACTCACAATGGAGAAAAACCCTATGAATGTGAAGCATGCAAAAAGAAATTTTCTTCGAAGTTCAATTTGGTTTTGCATATGAGAATTCACAGAGGAGAAAAACCATATGAATGTGAAATATGCAAAAAGACATTTTTACGGAGACGGAGCTTGAATCTACATATGAGAACCCATACTGGTGAAAAACAGCATGAATGTGAAGTATGTAAAAAGAAATATTATTGGGCATTTTCTTTAAATGAGCATATGAGAATGCACACTGGTGAAAAACTTCATGAATGTGAAGTGTGCAAAAAGAAATTTCCTTCGAAGTACAGATTGGCTACGCATATGAGAACTCACAATGGAGAAAAACCCTATGATTGTGAAGCATGCAAAAAGAAATTTTCTACCAAGAACAATTTGACTAAGCATATGAGAGCCCACACTGGTGAAAAACCATATGAATGTGAAACATGCAAAAATAAATTTTCTTCGAAGTTCAATTTGGCTGTACATATGAGAATTCACAGTGGAGAAAAACCATATGAATGTGAAACATGCGAAAATAAATTTTCTACCAAGTCCTATTTGGCTAGTCATATAAGAACCCACACTGGTGAAAAACCATATGAATGTGACGTGTGCAAAAAAAAACTATCTTCGAAGTTCGTTTTGGCTCAGCATATGAGAACGCACACTGGTGAAAAACCCTATGGATGCGAAACATGCAAAATGGAATTTTCTTTCAAGTGCAGTTTGGCTAAGCATATGAGAACTCACAATGGAGAAAAACCCTTTGAATGTGAAGCATGCAAAAAGAAATTTTCTATCAAGAGCAATTTGACTAGGCATATGAGAACCCACGCTGGGGAAAAACCATATGAATCTGAAGAATTCAAAAGTGGTACGGGGTGTTAGTCCTACTCGTTTTTGTGGTGATTTTGTGTTTTTTCCAAAATTGACATTTTATTCATTTAAATTTCTGCTAGTTTTATGCTTCAATAAAATTTTATAATTTAACCTTCAATCTTCTTTGGTTTTAATGTAGCTCCGCTTTTTTTTTATTTTGTTTTCTATAATTGCTCAATAATATCTATGAGCCTGAAAAATACACCTAATTTTTGAAAAAGGGGACTCCCCCCCCCCAGAAAAGAAAATCAAGTGATCTTGTCAATGTCTACTATTCTGCCTAGTAAAGGACGAACATCGACACCTAGTATCCTATAATTAATTATTTTGACAACAAATTGGATTGAAATAAAAAGTCACCATTAGAATCACCATTGCCAAAAAGCAAAGGAAATTACAGTCCTCTGGCTTAGAGAACAAGGGAAATAACTTTTTTGCAATAGTAGCACTGATTTGTCCTTTAATCCGTTTTATTCCTTCCTTGCTAGTAGGACATTGGAACATCAGAAAGAGTAGTTTAAGGACTCATTCCAAAAGAAGTCACTATATCTAGTGCCTTTTGTAATGAATAAAATAATATATTAAAAAATTAAATATTTTGACAAAAAATCTGCTTCTACATATAGTATTATCTCTTTAAACGAGCAAAATTGCGTATTTGTGAATGTATATATTTTTTTTTATCGAAAACGACTCCTTATTTTTTCGGTAGAACTGGCATCCAAGGATCTTTTGCTTAAAAAAACGATCTATTCAGGTCACGAATTTGAGAAAATTCGTTACGAGCCTTAATTTTGGAGAAAAAGATTTTTGTGAGCGACGTCATAATTCTGAACACATTGTAAAGCACAGAAACCTCATATTTGACTCAGTAGTGGTATGTATCGTTTTTAGTGTCTATGACGCAGGCAAAATTACGCAAGATATATATGATTGACAAGAAAAATCTTATGATTGACGGCATATTATGAGTACATTTCAAGAGAATACAATACATCATTCACCTAAGGTAAAGGATATTGCAAGTTGTATATCGACCGTTGGTCAGTGAAACATTTCAATTGGCATCCTGCCTCAAGATGCCTTAAATTGGCATCCTAGCATTTTCTGGTCTACAAAAACGATCTATATAGGTCATGAGTTTCAAAATTGGTTAACAGCCTTAATTTTTGGGGAAAAAATGCCGTGACTGACGTGATATTTATGAGCATATTTCAAGAGCTACATGTAATATTTGCTTCAGTGGTTTTATCGTTTTTTTTAGTGTCTATGATACAGGCAACATTACTCAAGAAAAACGTAGCTAGGTTAAGTATAAAGTACCTTATAATTATTAAGTATAAGTATAAAGATTAAGTATAAATATAAAAATAAAGATCATAAATATGAAGCATAAAAAGTAAGAATAAAATATAAAACAAAGAAAGCCAAGCATAAAATATCAAGTGCAATGAGTCTTTTTGTGAAAGGCGTTTCTAGCAGTTTCATAATACCTAGTGGACAAATCAATAACCTAGACCATTAAAAATACAGGAATATACGGTTAGATTACTTGCGACAACGAAACTTTAAACGAGTCGAAATTACAGTAGCGAGTTTTAAAAGTGACAGCGAGAATTACAAGTCACAGCGAGAATCAGAATTTGTAAAAAACATTTTGGGAAATTGGCAGCCTGGGGTTTTCTGGCCTGCAAAAAGAACCTACAAGGATCACGAGTTTACAATACCTAGAGGACAAATGAACCACCTACATCATCAAATATGACAAGACCAATCCGAGAAGCTAAGGTAAATGGTATTGAAAAATGTCCAAAGTAATGATAAACCAAAATGAAGAATAAAAAATATATAGTTAAAATACCCGCGTCAGCAACGATTACAACAAGTCAAAAGCAAATGTGGAGAACAAAGAAATATCCGGCTTGAAGATAAACGGCAGCAATAATTAAATCGAATTAGAAACAAAAGTGAAGGACAAAGAAATATGCGGTTAAAAGATATACCATAGGGATAAATGACAGCAAGAATTAAAATCGGTATCGAGAAAGCGAGTATCAAAACATGTCAAAAATGAAGTTCTAAATACAGCAGTTTTCTTTAAAATGCGCCATTAAACAGCTGTCTATTTTTTTCCACTGCCCCACTAGCTGTGGGGGGGGGAACGGAAGGGAAAAACAAACTTGCTGTCGAAGCGGAATATTGTAGTTTAAGCAACTTTTCTTGATTTTTAAGCCAATATATTTCCCTTGTTGTTCAAGCCAAGGGGCTATAAGTTTCCTGTATAGGGGTTTGGGACAAGACGGTTCTAATACTGTGTTGTTTTTTTTTTGTCTGATTCAAGTTTTAAGAGTTATGACCTGTTTCATTTTTTATTATGGGGCGTGATCGTCTCTTACTAGGTTGCTAGCTACCGCTGCAACCCGGACTCTTTATGATAAAAATCTAAAAGTAGATATTGGGATTAATTGACTCTGATACTTTTCTCTGTCATACTTTCTTTTCTTTCGTCCACTTCTTGGCACCTTGTCAATGTTTAAAATCATTCTCATAAAATCTCATGTCGGGTAGTAAGAACCTAGCAAAAGAAGCAAAACACAAAAGTAATTTTAAAATTTTAAGGTACTTTTATAGTTTTAACTAAAAAAAAATTATTGCTCAGACACCAACAATATTTTTGCAGTTAACTTTAGCGATCCTGAACTGAGAACTAAAATAAAATAAATTATCGGCAGTTAAACGTCTATTAATATTGCATTCACTTATTACATCATATATGGTTACAAATTATGATTATGATCATCATTCATCAAGCTTGTACATAAAAATACAGTTTTTTTGTAAAAAGTGATTCTATTTTAAAAACTTATTGTTTTTTAATTACAAAAGGCACTAGATGTAGAAAATTCCTTTAAGATGAGCCATTAAACAGCTCCCTTTGATTTTCCAGTGCCCAGCTATCTGAGTGGAAAAAAAAAAACGGAAAAAAAGATGCCTTCGATCCAGAATATCGTGGTTGGAGCCACTTGTCTTGATTTTCAAACCAATATATTTTCCTTGTTATTCAAGCCAAGGGACATCTAGTTTCCTATATAGGGGTATTGGATAAGGCTGTTCTAACAGTATACTTTTTTTTTATCTGAGTCTAGTTTTAGGAGTTATGGGCTATTTTGTTTTTCACTATGGGACGTGACCATCCCTTACTAGATTGCTAGCTACCGCTGCAACCCGGATAGCAAATTTTGAAACATAAATTCAGTTTCTTCTCTAAAGTGTATGAGATTTCTTTGGTCAAACACTATATTATATATTTTGATCAAAATACTTATGATATTTGACCAATAGAGAGTGTCAAAACTCAAGACAATAGTCAAAATCCTTTGGTACAGATAAAATTTAATCTTATTGCAAAAATGAACTGCGATGTTTTTCAAGTTGGAATTTGTGCTAAACAAATACCTACTGTCATTTAATCTAATAGGATCTTTTTTAATAGAACAAAATCTCTGTTTTTTTAATATATTTATATCGAATTTGATGTTGGTTGCGGAGATGGAGTAAAGACGAAGAAGACGGTAAGGAAATTGGAGAAGCTGAGAAATATAATATCGGATGTGGGGACAGTGTTGCTACTAAAATTTCCACTACGACTCTGAAAGCCATTACAAATATTACTATTTTTAATACCAAATAAAACCAATTAAAAACGAAAAGACACTAACTATGAAATGCTTCAACAAAATACAAAAAATCTTAAGTCAGAACTTAAAGCGAACTAACTCATGTAAGAGGTCAAATTTTAAGACAAGCTTAAAAATCATTGAAGCATATGAAGTAATAAATAAGAAGTGATTTCAAGGAATAAGGAAGCGAAGGAAATTCCAGCCTCCTTGAAATTTCATGTTCGCTTTTTCACGACCGTGAGGAAGCGTGTTGAAGTAGTATTGAAGTAAATAACGAAATAGTGCTAGTTATGATGCTATTGAATTTAAAATATTATTGAAAGATGAATTGTTTTCTAAGCATGATTTTGAGGATTAATTTAGTTGGTTTCGAAATTGGTAGATTAATAATCAAGTTATTGTTTTATTTTTTTATCCTTTAATATTATTTTGCGCTTTTACCGAAAGGACTTAAGCGTTGAGTATTTTGAAAATGATAGAAGGGGAAATGCTGCTGTTGTTAGTTTTTTTTAAAACCCCTTCTGGGGTAAAAGGAAAATTTCTTTGTTGGTTTTGCGAATTGAAATAATCCTCTCTTCTCCGTATCATGCCATTTGGAGAGGTTGTAATTTGCGTTTTTTGTTAAAAAAAAAGGTAGTGAAATTGAAGGCCTAAAAAAAACCTAAGGCCTAAAAACCTGAGGCCTGATAGGCCTAAAAAACTCACCTTAATAGCACCAGGAATAAATTCGATTTTGTGGCTGCCAAGAAGAAATATTAGAGATTCGTATAATTTAGATCCTTTTTTGTTTCTTTCCAATATGAGAGAGAAATTTTTAGTTTCAAAATTTCGGAAGAGTAAGTAGCTGCAACCCGTACTTGGTTCAAAATCGATGTGGCTTCCTCTGAAAGTTATGACATTTCCAGGTAAGATAACAGTGGCAGAATCTGCAAAGAAAAAGTTTATTAAATAATTAGCTTAAGTTATTATAATTTCATAATAATTAGTATATAAAAGGTGCTATGAAATCAAATGAATATTCAAAGTCGGCCCAAAGGATAAAAAGTAAGATAACATACAGAATTTATGCTGCTAAAATAAAAACGTAGTTTTTATCAGCCTTTGGTTACTATCTAAATTTGTTATCATTTTATAATAATTAGAATACAAAAGGTGCTATGAATTCAAACGAACATCAAAGTCGGGTCAAAGGATAAAAAGCACAAGAACCAGGGACGTACGCAGGGGGGGGGCTCCGAGCCCGCCCCCCCCCCCGAAATTATAATAATTAGAATACAAAAGGTGCTATGAATTCAAACGAACATCAAAGTCGGGTCAAAGGATAAAAAGCACACAAACCAGGGACGTACGCAGGGGGAGGGCCTCCGGGCCCGGCCCCCCCCCGAAATCTCACGATTTTTTTTCATTTTCCCGTAATTTTCTGATTTTTCTCACAGAATAATGGGTTTGAAGGATTTGCCCCCCCCCCCGAAACAAATTCCTGCGTACGTGCCTGTTTTATCTGCTTTTGGTTAGTTTTAAAAATTCACTTAGTTCAAACTTTTTCAAACCCTTTAGATAAATTAAATAAAAAAACAAAGAAAAGTTTTTTAAACTGAAAGTAAGGAGCGACATTAAAACTTAAAACGAACAGAAATTATTCCGTATATGAAAGGGGCTGTCCCCTCCTCAACGCCTCGCTCTTTACGCTAAATTTTTTTATTTTTTTAAAAAACAAATTTTTGAGACAGCGTCAAATTTTACCGTAATTAGCGTGGCATTGTGGAGGGGACAGCCCCTTTCATATACGGAATAATTTCTGTTCGTTTTAAGTTTTAATGTCGCTCCTTACTTTCAGTTTAAAAAACTTGCTTTTTTTTATTTAATTTCTGATCGTTTTTTAGTTAATGCAGCTTTTATTTTGGCTAACCGTCATTGAATAAGTAAACAAAATTTGCATAAAAATTTTACTTTTCTTTCGCTAAATGGATGTCTTTACAAATTAACTTACGTAACTAACTTCTATATTCGTATATTTTTCTTCTGGCAAAAAATACAAAGCTGCAGATTTTTGCAGATATAAGCTTGAAACCTAAGTAATAGAGTTTTTTGATACGCTGAATCTGACGGTGTCATTTTCATTAAAGTTCTTTCACTTGTAGGGGATGTTTCCCCCCTCTTTAAAAAATCAGGTAAATTTTCTCAGGCTCGTAACCTTTGATGAGTAATACTAAACTTAATAAAATTTATATATTTAGAATCAGCATTATAAACACATTCTTTTGATACTTTTATTGACATCAAAATTCCGTCTTTAAAAGTTTGGATTACAATTGAGCCGTATCGCTTGTTTTTTTATTTTTTTTTTATTACGTATATGTTATTACGTATATGAGGGGGTTCTCCCCTTAGTCAATACCACGCTCTTTGCGTTAAAAGTTAAAAAAAAATTTAATTCACAAACCCCTGAATCACAAAGACCGTTTAATTAGAATAGATAGCTCTTTTGAAAGCACTAAAAAAAACTGTAGCGTAAAGAGCGGGGTATTGACTTGGGGGAGAACCCCCTCACATACGTTATAATTTCTGTTCGTTTTAAGTTCTAATGTTTCTCCTTATTTTCATTTGAAAAACTTGTTTTTTTTATTTAATTTCTGATCGTTTTTTAAATAATGCTTGGAAATCCGGCACCCCCTTTATAGAAATGTCCCTTACCCCAAAGAAACATCCTCCAAGGAAAGATTCTCCAGAGTAACCCCCTCCTCTAGCCCCCCCCCTCCAGAAAAAAATCCTTCCTGAAAATGTCTGTATACTTCCCAATAACCAATAAATAATGCTGGCAAGTCCGGCGCCCCCTTCATGGCAATTTCCCTTCCCCCATGAAAACTTACTTCATGGAAAGATCCTCCAACATAACCCCCGACCCCCCCTTGCCTCCCACTACCACAAAAAACCCTCCTGAAAACGTCTGTATACTTCGCAATAACCAATACTATATGTTAACATGGGGTAAAGTTCATAACTTTTAGCCCTCCCCCCGAAGAATTCAGGGGATTAAGTCATCCTAAAAGACATATTTATAATATTTTAGACCATGCTGAACAAAATGGCTATCTCAAAATATTTGATCGGGTGACTTTGGGAAAAAATAAGCGTGGGAGGGGGCCTAGTTGCCCTCCATTTTTTTTGGTCACTTAAATAGGGCACTAGAACTTTTAATTTCCGCTCCAATGAGCCCTCCCACGATATTTTAGGACCACTGGGTCGATACGATCACTCCTGAGGAAAAAAAAAAAAAAACAAAAAAAAAAAAAATAAAAACGCATCCGTGATCTTTCTTCTGGCAAAAAATGCAAATTCCCCATTTTTGTAGATAGGAGCTTGAAACCTCTACAGTTGGGTTCTCTGATACGCTGAATATGGTGGTGTAATTTTCATTAAGGTTCTATAACTTTTAGGGGGTCTTTCCCCCCTTTTTTGAAAATCAGCCAAATTTTCTCAGGCGCGTAACTTTTGATGGGTAGCACTAAATTTGATGAAAGTTATATATTTGAAATTAGCATTGAAATCTGATTCTTTTGATGTATCTATTGGTATCAAAAACCCGTTTTCTAGAGTTTCAGTTACCATTGAGCCGGGTGGCTCCTTACTTACAGTTCGTTACCACGAACTGTTTGATTATATTTTTTGGTTACTTTCAAAAATACTTTAGAAAATTGCGGTAAAATGTTATTAAAAACTGGCATTCTTGCAATATATCTTTAACCTATAAATATCCCAAAATCTTGTTTAAAAAACAACTTTTTCCATATTTGCAGCCAAAAAGTGCTGCTGTACACTGGCTGCCAAAAATAAAAGAAAATTCTAAGCAAAAAATTGTGTTACATATAGCTATTGATCCATTTGCGTTGACTGATAACGTATGAGAAATCGCTAGATACCTCTTTTTCAATTTTGTGCTTGTTCAAAACATAGTATTTGCTATAATTTTTCTCGCACTCTTGTAACTTAAAGCTGCAGATACTCATGTTTTCTGAAGATATGCTCTTCTTGGTTTTTTATTTCCAAAGTTTTCTAGACTACAAAGATTAGTTTGAGATTGCTGCAAAGAATGCAATTAAAACGCAGCGTAGTTTTATTTTAGATAATATTTTATTTTGTTTTGTTAATGTAATTATGATTGTTTTTCAAGACAAATTTCCTAGTGTCGTATCATACGAGTTCATCAACTTCATTAACCAGCATTAACCTTGAAAAACTCCCAACCGGCAGACACTTGAAAACTGAAAACAGACAGCTGACACTTGATTTAGACAAATGAAATAGAATTGTCAACGGTTATTCATTTATCCAGCTTCTTATGTAGAGATCTCAAATAATTTATCTCCAATTTACTATGTATTTTGATGGCAACCATTAATGAAGTACTTGATGTTTGATTTTTGGATTTATTGTTAATTAGTGCAGTGGTAATAATCTGTGACGTTTCTACGCTAGGGATTACTATTTTAGTTCATAAAGCATAATTTATTATTTCAAACGTCAACTGTTTAAAAATTGTCTTTGCTAATAGAGGGATATGTATTGAACAGTATAACTTTTTAAAGATTGCTTTAAAGATACCAATTGAAATATTTTATTTCCTGATAATAGGTGGTTGTTTATGAAAGGATCACTATAATTTTCCAAAAACCGTTGGAAACATTTTATTTGCAGATAAAAGATGGTAGATTATCTATTGACAAGCAAAACTTTCTAAAGAATGTTCCATAAATAAACGTTATACATTTTATTTGAGATGATAGTTGGTAGACTATCCGTTGATCAGTAAGCCTTTTTAAAGATTGTTCTGAAGATTGCCATTAATTTTGTTGTATTTACTGATGATAGATGGTATTTTATGCGATGATCAGCAAAACTTTGTAAAGAATGTTGCAAAAATAAGCATTATACATTCTATTTGAGATGAAAGCTGGTATATTATCCGTTGATCAGTAAACCTTTTTAAAGACTGTTCTGAAGACCACCATTTATTATATTCTATTTGTTGCTGATAGATGGTAGTTTTATGTATTGATCAGAAAAACTTTCCTAGAAATGTTCCGAAAATCAGCATTATATATTCTATTTCAGAAAATAGCTGGTAGATTATCCGTTGATCAGTAAACCTTTTTAAAGATTGTTCTGAAGATTGCCCTTAATTATGTTCTATTTGCCGATGATAGATGGTAGTTTATGTATTGATCAGCAAAACTTTCTAAAGAATGTTCCAAAAATAAGCATTATACATTTTATTTGAGATGATAGCTGGTAGATTATCCGTTGATCAGTAAACCTTTTAAAGATTGTCATTAGTTATGTTCTATTTGCTGATGATAGATGGTAGTTTATGTATTGATCAGAAAAAAACTTTCTAAAGAATGTTCCAAAAATAAGCATTATGCATTTTATTTGAGATGATAGCTGGTAGATTATCCGTTGATCAGTAAACCTTTTTAAAGATTGTCATTAATTATGTCCTATTTGCTGAAGATAGATGATAGTTTATGTATTGATCAGCAAAACTTTCTAAAGAATGCTGCAAAAATAAGCATTATACATTCTATTTGAGGTGATAGATGGTAGATTATCTGTTGATCGGTAAACGTTTTTAAAGAATGTTCTGAAGATTGCCATTAATTATGTTCTATTTGCTGATGATAGATGACAGTTTGTTTACTGATCAGAAAAACTTTCTATAGAATGTTCTAAAAATAAGCATTATACATTCTATTTGAGATGATAGCTGGTAGATTATCCGTTGGTAAGTAGGACCTCCTGTTTCAGCTAGACTTTCAAGATTCCTGGATATCAGGTAAAGTGGAAACAACCAATCCTCTCCACAAATACAATACAAGCAAAGTATATATAATATAAGCAAAGTACAATATAAGAAACATCATCCATAATGACTTGGATTCTTTGATTCGACCGTAAACAATCTCACTACTTAAACCTATAAAGAGCTTTTCTAACAGTTCATGGTAACGAACTGTGAGTAAGGAGCGACCCGGCTCAATAGTAACCGAAAATCTAAAAACTGAATTTTGATACCGACAGATACATCAAAAGAATTTGATTTTTATGCTGATTACAAATTTATAAGTCGCATCAAGTTTAGTCTTGCCCATCAATTGTTACGGGCCTGAGAAAATTTGCCTTATTTTCAAAAAAGGAGAAAAAAAACCCTAAAATTCATAGAATCTTAATGAAAATCACACAATCAGATTCAGCGTATACAGATGTTTTCAGTGGGATCTTTTTCCGGTAGGGGAGGGGGTCGGGCAGAGGGGGTTACGCAGGAGGTTCTTTCCACGGAGGAAGTTTTCATGGGGGAGGGATATTTCTATGAAGGGGGCGCTGGATTTCCCAGCATCAATTAAAAAATGATCAAAAATTATATAAAAAAACAAGTTGTTTCAACTGCAAGTATGGAGCAACATTAAAAACTTAAAATGAACAGAAATTATTACGTATATGAGGGGGTTCTGCCTCTAGTCAATACCAAGCTCTTTACGCTAAAATATTTTAGTACTTTCGAAAGAGCTATTTATTCTAATTAAACGGCTTTTGTGATTCAGGTGTCATTCTTCAAGAATTGGAAAAATATCAAACTTTAGCGTAAAGAGTGAGGTATTGAATAGGAGGTGAGCCCCCCTCATATACCTAATAATTTCTGTTCTTTTTAAGTTTTAATGTTGCTTCTTACTTTCAGTTGAAAACATTTTTTTTTATTAAATAGGTATAAAAGACGGATCTTCATGGCGTTCCGCTTTTGTTAGAGATTAATCAAAAAAACTTTTTGCACAAAATAAGTTTTTCCAAAAAAAGTAAAGAACACCATTAAACCAATAATGAACAAAAATAGAATAAAATAATCTACCAAGAATACAACTACCACAAATCAGTATCAATAAATAAATGAAACCCAAAACAAACAGAAATTAAAGTAAGTCAAACTCAAAACAAGCAGAAACTAATCTGAGTAGGGTTCTAAACCGTATGCTTTCTAAAAGTCAGAATATAATTTGTACTTTATTGAAAAAAAAACCGAATGAATTTACTAAAAAAATATGCATTGTTAATTAAATATAAACATTCTGATATTTATTCCGTAAAATCTTGATTAATTTTTGTTTTCATAAAGTTGTAAGTAAAAACATTAAAAAGAATTGTGTTCAGTAAAGTACAAACTACGTTCTGGCTTTTAGAAAGCATAGGGTTTAGAACCCTACTCAGATTAAAATTTCTGCTCGTTTTGAGTTTGACTTATTTTAATTTCTGTTTGTTTTGTGTGTCATATATTTATTGATACTGATGCGTGGTAGTTGTATGCTTGGTAGATTATTTGATTCTATTTTTGTTCATTTTTGGTTTAATGGAGTTCTTCACTTTTTTTTTAAAAACTTATTTTGTACAAACAGTTTTTTTTATTACATTCTGTTCGTTTTATATTGACATAGTCTTTTTCAGAAAGAAGGACTGGGCCACTTCTGAAGTTAAACAACCATTACATCTATGAAAATCTTAAATACCCCATAGGGATAATTTGAAACCCTTGTCCATAATCTCTGGGGTTTGTGTTGACCCCAAAAGTCCCGTTATATGGTATTTAGACTATTTTGAATAAAATGGCCATCTCAAAATTTCTATTAGATGCGCTTTGGGATAATAAGACGTGTGTGTAGGGGTGAAAGAGTAGCTGCCCTCTGATTACTTTGACTCTTAAAAAGAGCACTAGAGCGTCTGATTAACAATCCAATGACTCCACTTTGAAGTTTATATGACCACACTTTGTATAAAAACCCTATATGTCCCCAGGGCATAACTTACAATCATAACCTTGAGGGCTGGGGGGATTTTGTTATCCTCAAAGACATAATTTCCACTTTTTTGATAGGCTTAACATAATGGCTATATCAAAATTTTGATAGGAAGTGTTTGGGGAAATGATAGGCATGGAAGACATTTGCCCTATGATCACTTTCCACAAATAAAAAAGGCACTAGTCCTCTCAATTTCGAAACGAATGAGCCCTTTTTGAAGCTTCTACGACAAAACTTTCTATAAAAACGTTATATGCCCCAAGGGCATAACTTACGACCCTTTGTCATGAGGGCTATGGGGAGGGGTTTGTAATTCTCAACGACACAATTTCCCGACCTTTACGTTGAACAAAATTGCCATATCAAAATGTTGATCGGAAATGTTTGGGAAAATGATGGGCGTTGGGGGGGATTCTCCCTCGAATTGCTTTCGACTATTAAAAAGGGCAATAGACCTCACAATTTCCAATCAAAAGAGCCCTTTTGGAAGTTTTTACGACAAAACTTTGTATATGACATTATATTCTCCCAGGGCATAACTTATAACCTCAGTCCTGATTGCTGTTGGGGGTTGTAATAATCAAAAACTTAGTTTCCAGACCCTTCAACTACGTTCAACAAAATTGCTATATAAAAATGTTGATCGGAAGTGTTTTGGGAAATAATAGGTATGGAGGGGGGGGGGGCACTCGCCCGCCGACCACTTTTGACTATTAATAAGAGCACTAGCCCTCTCAATTCCCCATTTAATGAGTCCTTTTTGAAGTTTCTACGACAACTCTGGCAAAGACCTAATTTCCAGAACTTTCAACTACGTTGAACAAAATGTCTATCTCAAAATTTTGATTGGATGTGTTTGGGAAAATGGTATGCTTGAGAAGAGCGTTAGTTGCCCTCCAATGACTTTAGACTATTTTAAAGGGCATTAGCGCTATCAATTTCCAATCGAATGAGCCCTTTTTGAAGGTTCTACGACAACGATTCTTATAAAACCTTAAATGCCCCTAGAGCATAACTGACAACCCTTGGGCTGAGGGATGTGGGGAGGGGGGAGTTTCATCCCCCAAAACATAGTTTCCGGAATTTTCAACTACGTTGAATAAAAAGGCTATATAAAAATTTTTATTGGATGTTTTAGGGGAAATAGTGGGCATGGGAGGGGTGTTAGTTTTCCTCCAATCACTTTTGCCTATTAAAAAGGGCACTAGCCCTTCGAAGTTTTCAAAGCTTCTATTACAACACTCTATAAAAAAAACTTATATGCCCCCAGGGCATAACTTACAACCCTTGCCCTAAGGGGTGTGGGGGGGGGTTGATCATCCTCAAAGACATAATATCCAGAACTTTCAACTATGTTGAAAAAAATGCCAATCTCAAAATTTTGATTGGATGAGTTTGGGGAAATGGCGGGCGTGACACGGAGGTTAAATGCCTTCCAATCAGTTTCAACTAGCCTATTAAAAAGGGTACTAGTCTTTTCAATTTCCAATTGAATGAGCCTTTTTTGAATTTTCTACGACAACATTTTCTATAAAAAACCTTATATGCCCCCAGGGCATAACTTACAACCTTAGCCCTAGGGCTCTGGGGGGAGTGTCATCCTCAAAGTCTTAATTTACAGAATTTGCATCTACGTTGAACAAAATGGCAATCTCAAAATTTTGATTGGATGGAAATGGTGAGCTTGAGAGGGGGGCTAGTAGCCCTCCTATCGCTTTCGACTATTAAAAAGGGCACTAGTCCTTCCAATTTCCAATCGAATGAGCCTTTTTTGGAGTCTCTACGAAAACACTTTCTATAAAAACCTTATATGCCCCCAGGGCATAAATTACAACCCTTCCCCTGAAGGGTTTGTTGGTTTGTCGTCCTCAAAATCATAATTTCCAGAACTTTCAGCTACGTTGAACAAAATGGCTATCTTCAAATTTTAATTATATTTGTTTGGGAAAATGGTGGACATGAGAGGGGGGTTAGTTGCTCTCCATTCACTTTGTACTATTAAAAAGAGCACTAGCCCTTTCAATTTCCAATCAAATGAGCCCTTTTTGAAGTTTTTACGACAAAATTTTCTATAAAAACCTTATATGCCCCTAAGGTTTAACTTAAAACCCTTGCCCTGGGGGCTCTGAGAGGGTTGCCGTTATGAAATACCTAATTTCCAGAACTTTTACCTATGTTGAACAAAATGAATATTGCAAAATTTTGATTGGATGTGTTTGGGGAAATGGTGGGTATGAGAGGGGAGATATTTGACCTCCAGTTGCTTTCAACTATTAAGAGGGGCACTAGCTTTTTTAATTTTCAATCGAATGAGCCCTTTTTGAAGTTTTACGACAATGCTTTCTATAAAAAACATCGCTATCTCAAATGGAAAAAATGGCTATCTCAAAATTTTATTGTATATGTTTAGGATAATAATGGGCGTGAGAGTGGGTTAATTGCCCTCCAATCACTTTCGAATATTAAAAAGGCTACTAGCCATTTCAATTTCCAATGGAATGAGCCCTTTTTGAGGTTTCTAAGACAATACTTTTTATAAAAACCTTATAAGCCCCCAGGACATAACTTACAAGCCTTGCCTTGAGGGCCGGGGGGGGGGTGGTCATCCTTAAAGACCTAATTTCCAAAACCTTCAACTACGTTGAACAAAATAGCTATCTAAAAATTTTGATTGGATTTGTTAAAAGGGCACTAGCCCTTTGAATTTCAAATCGAATGCGCCCTTTTTCAAGTTTCTACGACAAAGCTTCCAATAAAAACCTTATATGCCCCCAAGGTATAACTTATGACCCCCTGAGGGCTCTGAGGGGGTATTCATCCTCAAAGACCTAATTTCCAGAACTTTCAACTACGTTGAACAAAATGGCTATCTCAAAATTTTGATTGAATGTGTTTGGATAAATGATGGAAGTGGAAGGGGCGTTAATTGTCTCCCAACCACTTTCGACTATTAAAAAGGGCACTAGCCATTTCAATTTCCAATTGAATGAGCCCCTTTTGAAGTTTCTGCGACAATGCTTTCTATGAAAACCTTATATGCTCCTAGGGCATAACTTATAACCCTTGCTCTGAGGGCTGTGGGGGGTTGTCATCCACAAAGACCTAATTTTCAGAACGTTCAACTACGTTGAACAAAATAGCTATCTTGAAATTTTGATTGGATTGCACTGCCTATGATTTCTCCAGCTTGGACACGGTCAAGACTGATTCTTGTAGTTTCATTAGAAAGTTATATCCACTTAGAAATGATATATTTTGGACACCCAGCTAAGAAAAATTTTCGGTGAATATTTGGTGAATTTCGGTGAGCATATGCCCTCACTAAAACTCTTATTGCAAACTTTACAGTCTTTTCATATAAGCTTTAAGGGACTAGAATGTATTTTTATATCCTACAGACAGAAGGTAAGAAGAAAAGAAATGACAGGTTACCATTATAAATGGAAGTGGCTGCCTCTTTGTCAGTAGCAAGCGTAAACATCGGCTTTAACACTGAAGAAAAGAATGTAACCTCTCGGATGTTATCCTTTGGTAAGAAGTAGAGTAGGTTCAAAAAGCCAAACTGCTTTCCCTCCTGAGAAAAAATAAAATAAAAGTTAGACTGACAGTTTGGTTAAAAACCAAATGAGCTATTGCTTTCCTATACTTTCGTACTAAAGAGTGTGGTCTGATTCTATTGGTTCATTTTTGTGACATCAAACCAATCACATAGTTGTGAGCAGGAAACCCTAATTCTATTGGTATATTTTTGTGACATCAAGCCGATCACATACTTCCGCGTTAAAAGCTCTGACTTTATTAGTTCGTTTTTGTGACATCCAGGCAATCACATTATTCCTATCTATGTCAGGAAGGTAAAACCTAATAACCCCAAATAAAATAGCATAAAGCCCGATTGGTTCATTTGTATGAAATATTAACTCAGTAAAAAGAACAAAATCTTTCAAATTTACAAGTCTCTGTGGTTTAACGCAAAGGTTTATCCTCATCGTCATGAGAAAAACAAACTAATCTTCTTTCGTTTTAACGTTATTTGACCGCAAATTGACTTCGACAGAACATTTCAAACAAAAGAAAGGTGTTTCAAATCCGAATCCAAATTTATAAAAAAATTGTCTATAAACTATACATTTAAAATCTGTAATTCAGTTCAATTCAGATTGGTTTTAAAAATCAATTGCACATAAATCACAGACATTCATAAGTCTCTTAAACTTCAATTCTTTGGGCCCAAAAAGTAAATTCTGGTGAGGAGACAGTAAATTACAACTCAAATTCATTACGAGACCGTAGTCCTTTGTAAGCCATGGGAACGAATTAAAATGAGATCCATCAATTTCCTTTAATAAATTGCACAAATTGTAATCTATAAAATTAAAAAATAAATAACTCCCAAGTTAAATAACAAGACCCAAACTAGAAGAAAATTCTAATACTAACATAATAATAAATTATCAACATTTTTTTATATTTTACTATATGAAAACAATATTATTCATTTACAACTGAGATACTCTTTAAATGAGCTATGCATGATAAACGTAAGACTGGACTTCAGTCTAATTTAAGGACACGCGGGCGGCGCATAAGAAACAACCAATAACTTCCCCTTGATATTCCCTGACGTGTCTCAACGGTATAAAAAAATCCCAGAAAAACATTGTACTACTAGGTAATTTAAATATTACTTAACACAAACTTGGGGGCAAAAAAATTCTAAACTATCTAGAAAAAATAAAGAATATGTGTTATTGGTTAGTCATATATATATTTGTATGTATTCGGTTGATTTTATTGAATTTGAATTTCACGGCTAATTATATTTTAGCTTTTTTAACACTTTCCAGATTCATTTGCACCTTAACGAATGTGCAAGTTGGTATAGCTCAAATTCCATCGACCACGGCATGCGGACAAACTAAAATCAATGTCCTGATTCTGGTTTGGTAGAACCGATGGAATTTCAATGCCAGATTCTTCCTCTTTACAGGCGCAAACAGACATTTTTATAGTGAGGTTTTTTTGAATTTTAAAACATAAAAAGAGGCACAAACTATTCAGCTAAGGCAATTGCTTTAATAGAGTACGACGAAATCAGAATTGGGTGATGGCAAAAATGATTTTTTTTTTTTATACTCATCCAAAATTATGCAGTTATCCTATATGCAAATGGGTTTCAGGGTCCTCAAGACATTAATTTAAAAATTACAGAGCCCAGAACATGTAATAGCCTATACATATAACAAGGTTATTGTTCGTTTATTCTGTTTTGGTGATCATCCTGAAAATTGTAATCTCCGGTCCTTCCCCCTTTACAAGTGCCCATGGGCATTTTACGGAGTAGTTATCTTAAACTTAAAACTTAAAAACAAGCAAAAAACACTCTTTAAAATATCCAACCACCCCCCTCCCTTCCTAACAAGTTTTTATAAATTTTTGACGTCACTAATACAACATATCATGTTACCCATAATAAGAATGTACTGAAATACACAAATAATATAAGCTTCAACCCCTATTAAATTTTTCCCTTTCTTATTTCCTATTCCCTCTTCCCTTCAATCCGCTTTTTCTGCTTACCTTTTTAATATGAGCTATCCGTATTAAGTTTGTAAAATTTATGCACTAAATAAACACTAGAGGACCAAACAAACGAAGCGTTTTTTCAAGCTGAAACGATAGTTTACCCGATACGGATATAGTTTACGTCTCTTTTTGAGCTATGAATTCCTTTTAGAATAACGCTGATTTTGAGAGCTCTTTGCGCTGACCTATTTAAATTTGACCATTCTAATCAGATAAACAGAACATTTGAAATAATTACTATAGATGTTTAAGCTCATTCAAATACTCTTATTTTGCTGCTTAATGGCTTGACAAAACAATTTTTTTTAACTTACATTATGGAATAAATAAATTGCTGATGTTTGTATTTGAATGCAAATGGGCCTCCTTTCAGGGCATGCCATGGAAAGGGTAGCACCTTACCGAATACTGCAACTTACCCAATACGGATATAGTTTACGTCAGTTTTTGAGCTATGAATTCCTTTTAGAATAACACTCATTTTGAGAGCTCTTTGCGCTGACCTATTTAAATTCGAGCGTTCTAATCAGATAAACTGAACATTTGAAATAATTACTATGGATGTTTAAGCTCATTCAAATACTCTTATTATGTTGCTTGATGGCCTTGCAAAATCCAATGCCGCATCAGCTTCCACTGTCTTTGCACAGCTGTGGAAGCCGCTATGGAAAAGAAAGGATATCCACCGGAAAATAAAATCCATATTTATGATGCCCTAGTCCGATCGGTCTTACTATACGGCTGTGAGACGATGCCCTTAAAAGTCACAGAGGCACACGCCCTCAACACTTTTGAACACAGATGCCTGAGGAGCATATTGGGGTTACGACTCAGCGACCGAATCCCAAATACGATCATCCGCCAACGTTGTGACCAGAAGTACGACATCACATCTATCATTCGACGCCACCACCTGTCCAAGTTCGGCCATGTCGGCGAGAAATTACAAATCAAAACCTACGCTGAAACCAGCATATGATTGGAGGAAACGACATGGAGGACAATCCAAATTTTGGCTCAACACCGTCAAATCTGATCTTGGGCTGATTGGCGGATTCCGGAGACATAGTCGCCGATGGGACCCTTCATGGCTTGAAATTATCGCCCCATTAACACAAGACCATAACCTGTGGAATTCAACAGTCTACCAGATCCTGTCGCCAGGGAGAGCTACATAGCTTGTGTCCTGATCCAAGTACAAGTAAGTAAGTAAGTATAGAATAAATAAAGAATTAAAGTTTGCATATGAACCATATCGATTCTGAAATCGACATAGTTAAATATAGTCTGAAACCAATGTAGATTGAAATAGTCAGGAATAGTTATAGGAGGAAGCTTACCAAAATATTTGGTCCTTCTTTCAAGGTATGCCATGGAAAGGGTAGCACCTGCTCAAAGAGTAGTTTACCGTCTTCAGGTACAAATACCATCTTTGTCCGGTATTCCCTAAGATCGACAAGGGCTTGAGTTGCACTAATCGAAAATTTTTCTAAAAGGTTCGAGTAAGTATTCATAAGACTAATATCTGCACTCTGATCATACACATTCCTGATTCTGTCGGTCCAGTTAGCGGCAAACTCGTCAAGATTACCACTAACTTCGAACGTTTCACTGGTTAAGTCACTAAGCGATGATCTCAACTTCTGGAATACTTCAATGATGTTTGAAAATCCCTTTCCAAAATTACCAGTATTAAGGAAACCCTCCTTCAATTTTTGCAGGAAACCGTCAAATCTTTCCTTCGTCTTTTCAAAAATAAAACCTGCAAAGGTTTTAGAAATTTTTTCAGCTAATTTCTCCATTCTTTCAAAGAAGGATTCACCATCTTCTGCCATTTCTTCGTAAGAAAAGAAGCTCGAAATTTTATTAACTAAATCTAGCACGCCTGATTCGACTACATCGAGAGCAGTGAGGAAACCAGGTTTCAGCTGCTCATACAAAGTTGAGCTGATTCCAAATACGGCGTTTCGAATCTCGAAGGCAAGGGTTGTCAGTGATTCAGACAGTCGCTGGCTAATTGAGTTCATGACCTGAAAAAAAAACCAATAAATATCCCTTGTCTGTGCATTGATGTCATAAAGGTAAATACTCTTTTGTATAATGAAGCACAAAATTATTAGAAGCACCCAAAAGAATGTCAAAGCGGGAATGTAGAGGGGGAAACATACTTGAAAGAAACACCATATAATTCCTATAAAAAATAGAAAGTGAAAACTTGTCAAAATCTGATATTTCGGAGGGTTCAAAGCTCACTTCTCCAATAGGCACGCTTGGTATTATTAAAAAGCCCAACACCTTTTATGCAATACATTTCGAATTATAGCTGAATATTGAAAATCATATTTACTCCTTTTAGGCACAAAATGAAAAGCACTGACTAGTGTATGAAAAACAACAACAAAAAAAACAAAAAAAAAAGAGAAACAATAGAAATATTTGGATAAAATAATAGAAATTTAATCATGATAAATCAATGTTTGTGGATTATATAACTTTAAAAAATGGATCTTTAATCAAATATTAAGTGTGTAATCCATGGTTTATGCCTTTTTTATACCCAAAATCTAAAATTAGTTTTTGTCATTTTCAAAGGTTCAAAAAGGGCTTAAATTTGTAGGAGGGGTTCAAAGAGAGGGGTTAAATTTGAAAGGGTTCAAAAAGAAGCAATTATTATATTTGTAAAGAGCATTAAAAAGGCATAAAGTCGTGTATTTGCTTTATTCATAAGTCAATAATATGAACAGCAAAATATTTACCATAAGGCCCACATAAAAGATCTATATCTGCCTGAATTTACACTAGAAATGTTTCTAGCTAATCTGATATTTCTGATATTTGATGTTTGATCTGATATTTCGGAGGGTTCTGATATTTCACAATAAACATGCTTGGTATTATTAAAAAGACCCACGCCTTTTATGCAATACCTTTCGAATGTTAGCTGAATTTTGAAAATCATATTTACTCTTTTCAGGCACAAAATAAATAGCACTGACTAGTGTATGAAAAACAACAAAACAAACGAAGAAAAAGCAAAAAAATAAGAAATATGTGAATCAGCCTGCCAAATAGCAGCCAGCTCAATTAGTAGTGCATCCCGAGCACAGACATTTTTTAGTTTATTGGTCTACCTGAATGCTATATTTGTGACTTAAATAAGAACTTTCAAAGAGAGAAGCAATGACTGGCCTTTAAAACTTCATAAGAATGCTATGAATAATAATAATAATAATTTATTTATGCCCTCTATACATACATGGATGTACACAGAGGAGAATAGGAAATAAATGAAAAGGAAACTGAAAAATAAAAAATTAAACTTCTAACGAAAAGGACGACAATAATTTGCTCATATTACTCATAATAACTCATGGATATATTATAAATAGCTTGTGATAGCTCAATAGTGCATAACACTAAAAACGCTCATAAAACGTAAAACACAAAGACTCATAATACATAAATAGCTCAGTTTTATTAAAGCTATGTCGACAAAACTATTTTTCCATTAAACAAGAAAATTAAGGGGAAAATTTATTATATTTTCTCTAGATCGTCTAAGAAATCGATCGTATTGTTGATGCGTAGTAACAGCAATGTCAAATATTCCGAATTTTCGGATAATATACATATTTTTTAACCATAGTGGGATTTCAAGAAAATATTTACAAAACCGGAAAAAGCACACGCGGAAACACTTTTTATTACTTTTATTGGAGAACTTCAAAAATGGAATGACGAAAAATACATGAGGTGAAAACATTGAATTATAAATTATAGCAAGTGTTTGTTTATCAAAACGACCTACCGCCCTGACTAACAGGCCATATTTTTTACTAAGTTCTCCCAATACAGACGATAACACCAACTCTCGCGTAGCATGAACTGTCGGGCCAAAAGGCAACCCAAGGTATTTAATGGAATCATTATTACAATCTGCAGCAAAAGCGAGCATCCCCACATAAATAGTGAGGCTAATGCGGAAGGTAAACTGATCAGAGAGAGTTTGGTGGCCCCTCAAAATGAATTAAAAATACTAGCGGTATTGGCAGTGCAGTAGTACTTACCACAACTAAAACCGTTCAAAACAAGCTGAACTTTGATTTGTTAAAATTCATATTTAAATCATGCCCAATTAATATAATTTTAACTGGTATAAATTAAATAATATCATAATATTATTATAAATAAATAATATTGAATAATTTATTAAGCAGTACTCACCAGAACTAAAATCATTTGAAACAAGATCAATTTCAATATGTTAGAATTTAATTTTGAATTATTTTTAGTTATTATTTGAATAATATAATTTATAACTTTATGTGAGCAATACTCTGACCATAGCTACAGATATTCAAAACATGTTCAATTTCAGTTTTTAAAATTCATATTTAAACTCAAGGCATTATTTTATTTAGATCCGGCATAAATTAGAAAGATATTAAAATTTGAAGTAAAATTCAAAAGAGAAAAATTTTACCATCTTGGAAAGGATTTGCACGCTAGACAGATACTTTGTCTGTGAGGATAGGGGTTCGAGTCCTAATGTCACTGGTTATTTGGTTAGGAGCAGGGTCAGTGGCGTCACCCTCTCGGTTCAGCCAGAGTCAAACCAGCTATAATGGTGAGCGAAAGCACAGGATGGCTTGCCCCGAACCGCCCATTGCTCTTCCTGGCCGAACGACCATGAAACGTTGATCAGGACCGTCAATAGGGACTGTAAAGTCCAATGCAGTATTCTTTACCTTTTTTTTACTTTTTTAATAGCTTTTGATGGGTACCTTTAAACTTCATGAATTAATCATCATAGAAAAAAGATTTTTATTAGTGCGTATACTACTATATTTTCAACATAGAAGATCCATAAATAGAGGTCAGATATCACTCCAGCGTCTTAGGCCAGCATCTTCCGTCAATTATTGGAATCAGGCGTTTGGATGCCACGCGTTTATGGCATCCAGGTAAAGACGTGCCAAACATAAGAATATTTGAAATAACTCACTGTTTTATCAACTTTAACTTAATGCCATCTAGATTTGATGTGCCTATTAAATACCTTTGTGTCTTTCGATTTACATCACTGCTTTACTAAGAATAGATTTGAATCCCAAAGGGGCTTAAAATACCAATAAAATTAAGATGGATTGGAGACAAAGCAATACAAGGTTTTTAGTTAATTTACAAATTTTAATTTTTTAATTAGTTAATTAACAAGGCTGATTGGCTAATCAACTACAGCATTTAACTTAAAAAGGACATTTTAATTCGGTTAGAGTTATCCCTAACTTAAAGAATTGTTAGCTTTAATTCGGGGTTGCAATTTAACGGCGATGAGATGACCTCCTATACTTTTTCTTCCTGAATTTTGTCATTTGTTTTCCCGTTTGCTTTAGTTTTTTTTTTGTCTGACGATTTTGCATGACTTTCCATTTATTTATGTATTTCTATAAGGATTCCGATTTATTTTTTAGCATGTATGATCACACATCTAGAACACACATTTTTTGGTAATTCCCTTTAGTAATACTTTCTTCGTTTTCATGTATATGCCGAAGAAATAATAGATTTGATGGACTTCATTTTAACGAAACTACCCGGGTCAAATACCCCTTCCAGATTTAGGATTCAGGGAAGGAGTGGGTCAACTCTTTTCTTCAGCAAGAGCCAATTAGGAATTATTTGAGTTAGTGAAACATTACAAGGGTTACAAATATTACATTAGAGTTAGTAAAACAAAACAAAGGACACATTAACTAAATACAATAGAAGGCTTTACTGAAACCATGATTAAAGTAAACATAAAACTGGGTTTATTGATATTTTTTTATATCATTATTGATATATTGATATTGATATATTGATATATTTTTATATCATTATTGATATATTGATATTGATATATTGATATATTTTTATATCATTATTGATATATTGATATTGATATATTTTTATATCATTATTGATATATTGATATATTGATATATTTTTATATCATTATTGATATATTGTTATTGATATATTGATATATTTTTATATCATTATTGATATATTGATATTGATATATTTTTATATCATTATTGATTAATTGATATTGATATATTGATATATTTTTATATCATTATTGATATATTGATATTGATATATTGATATATTTTTATATCATTATTGATATATTGATATTGATATATTGATATATTTTTTTTCCTAAACGTATGTCGGAACCATTGAAGTTTGCTTTTCATAATTTTTTCCTCTCCTGTTCCAGAGCATCATTTTTCTTCATCAGTTCTGCTCAAGTGCAGTTTTGCTTATTCATGTTCTGCTCAATACAGAGGACAACTACACGTTCTTTTTTAAATACTCTCATTCCACTTAACAAAGGGCATCAGCTGCATAAGCAATAAAACACACCTTACTTGAGAAGAATCTAAAAATTAGTAAAGAAAGAAAGCATATCTAAATTAAAAGCTATAAAAGGCTTCATTGAATACCTCATTATACCAAAATTGGTTTTATTGACATTCCTCTTTTTTTCCGACATTTTGGCACCATTTAAGTGTGATTTTAATACGTCTTCCTCTTCTCTACTTAGATGTTTGTTTTGACCAAATAATGACATTATAAGCCCCCAATATATTTGGCCGATAGATGGGAATCAAGGAGATGCCCCAAGGGCTGAAGAACCAATTTTGGCATAGGAGAATTAACCATTCAAAACTCTCTGTTTCTTGGTGGCTTTCAATTTGATTTTGTTGCCCAAATGGTCAACCAAAATATCTTGGGGGCTTATAATGTCACTTTGGTTACAATTTTTGACTTCATTTATTGGCTTAAAATAAATGTGAGTCAACTGTCGTGGCTGTTCAATTTTCGTGGCCGTTTTAATGTCACTTTTTTGTTTTCCTTTTTTGTATAAATTTCCAATAATGAGGAAAACCAATTTCTCCGGATAAAAGATGATAAAAGATTAAAAAAGATCGTCCTTTTTGGCCAGCGATTTAAGGCCAAACGAAAAGCAGGTCTTACCTGAATTGAGTGGGAGAAGGTGCAAGGAAGGATTTAAGGGGAATTGAAACTTCTTGGGAATGTCAAGAGGGACGCTTTAAATAGATTGGGATGGAGGATCATGCATAGCTATGATGGCCTCAAGCGGCTCGGTGCTACAGTGAGTTGTAAGTGGTAGTAGATTAACTATTTTAGATACTTGGCGTCTTTCTGGTCACAAAAAGAAAAATAAGAGTCAATCTGACGACAATATAGTAAAAAAAAATGGATTACCAGAGGCTTCTGATAAAAAACTTCACAAGCTCAAATATATATGAGTGGAGTAAGAATATTTTTAGGCGTACAAAATCAGGGTTATATTTTTATGCATTACCTTTTCATAAGTTTCCAATCTATCATGGAAGGCAGATAGCAATCCTTCTCGTAGGGAAGCCATGGCATCGACTGCTGGGTTATAGATACTCTCTTCCCAAACTTCTTTCAAATTATTGATCTAAGAAATACACAAAGCGTTATAGCAGAGGATATGTTTGTTCAACCGAATGCTCAGTGAGAGAGAATCAACTGAATTTATTTATTAGTTATTGAATTTGTTTGTTCCTGTTGACGACAACTAGCATATGTGAGTATCAAAGATACCAAATTGACTAAGCTGACAATACACATTTTTGTTTGATTTTAGAGTTAAACAGCTTGACTGAATATTAACTTTATAGGTCCACAGGGATGCACCCTAAACAAGGCCGTAACGCCCTTCTCTTTCAAGAGGGTGTTACCAGATTTGAAGCTCCTCCCACACCCGAAATGTTTGTGCAACTCGTAAAAAAGTAAAAAAATACGCATTAACAAATTTTTTATGCAAGTTCATGTATCACCCCTCCCCCGCAATGAAATACCCCACCCCCAGGAAAAATAATCTTGGATACAACCTTGACCCTAAAAGTAAAGGTTAATACCCAAAAAAAACAACTATTGATTAAGTAATAATTTCCAACAAGCCAATTTGATAATGACCATTCAAAAATCTACCAAAGTGTATCCCCAATGCTAAGAAATTCAGACACCCATGAAGTCTTTGATCGTCCACATTAACCTTAAAGAAAATAACGACATTAACGGAAATGAAGCATTAACCGACCACATCAAGCGTTAAAGTTACTCAACTTTGTTTTCAGACTGCAGTTTTTTAATCTCTAAGGGAGGATGACAAAAGGTGGACCAAAAAATTTGCAGAAAGTTCGAATCACACTATCGATTCTACGCAGGCCTACGTATTTTTTGTTACATCTGTTAAAACATGAAATTAAAAAACAATTTATTTTAAAAAATCAACGTCTTAAGTTTTTTATAATGGGAAAATTTCTATTTTGGGACAAGAAAGGGGTTTGGACACAACAGGCATATTCCCTGGCTCTAGATGGTAGATATTTTAAGAACGTGTAAATCACAAGTATGTTATTCCTCATAATTATTTCATAGACACTTAATAATGTAATAATAATAATAATAATGTATCTTAATGATTTAAAACTATTTCGGAGGTCCAAATAACGTCAAACTCTTCCACTGGCATTTACGGGCATATCAATTGACAAAAATCCCCCTTGTTGCTCTTAAAAATCCTCCCCCCCTCTAAACATCGGAATACCATGCCAATTTGAAAATGTCCACGCTAACATGCACATAAGAAGATTTTGAATAATAAAAAAGCATAAATATTAAGCAGTTAATATAAAAAACTTAAACATGATAATCATTAAACATAAAATAAAGTAGCTATTAGCAGACACAAAAATCTCAAATTCTCCAATCAGATGATTGAGAAAGCAAATAAAATCAAACACAGTAAGTATTTAGTATTTAATGCTTGCTTATATATCAATATTAATTATTAAAAGACTAAAAACATTTATACAGTAATACTAAAAATTCCAAATACTAAAATATATTGCGTATGATTCTTCAACCAGAGGATTTTAATTGTCAACAAAATCATTCCAGCAAGACCATTTCTTTGTAAAATCACTTTATTAATATATTGGTGTAGGCATCGGTATACGGCTGACCGAGAAACGATCGAATTATTTTAAGCCGATGTATTTGATAATATAAATAGGCAATTTGGCCCACTGCCTTCACAGGTTTCATCTAGTTTAATTTTCTTCTTATTGCCTTATCCTTTCAGCGCTTATAATAAAGCACCAATTTGAGTTTGATATGGTTAATCAATCATGCAAACAAAGAGCAGATTTCGATTCAAGATGTGGTCACAACCATTTTTCAAGGATTATAGTCGTTTGTGTTTGATCACATTCCAATTCTACTCCAAAAGGAGCGCCTTAGCTCCGCCTTCGAGTTCAACTGAGATAGACGCGTGCAATCGCCTCGAATGACCAAAGCAACACCAGTTGACGTTAGCATTCGCTTTGATTCGGACCAAATTAAATAAAGAGTAATAGTGAGATAGTGATTGGATTTCTGGACAATTTAGTCGATGAAGATTATGATCGTGAGAGGCGTGGAAGGGAATACAAAGCTCATTCGCGTCGCAGAATACTCTCAAGTGAGAGTGATAGGGATCAAACAAATGGCCCTTGGAGCCCAGAGTTTCAAACTCGTGGTCGATATGGCTCTCGGAGCCCTGAAATTAGTTCTAGGAACGAAAAATCTTACTCTCAGGCCCCATAAAAATCCATGACACAAAGCGGAAGGCTTCCCCAGAAAACCACAAAGGTGAAAGATTAAAAGAAAACACGTCAAATGACGCTCTATTCAAAAAGATTTCTGAAGAACGTTCTGGTACCAAAGAGGGTCCCAAGATCCATAAGAAACTTGCCAAAGTTGCAAATAGAGGTTTCTTTGAGCCTTTGGAAATAGTGAAGCTAAAAGAGTTATTTGAGCGTCACCATAGGGCTGCGAATACAGATAAAACTGTTCTTCCAAAGGTGAATAGTGAAATTTGAGCTATTCTCTCATCACAGGCTAGACAGAGGGATGCGAAGGCACTTCAAGTGCAGCGGACAATTGTTCACTCAACATTTTGTGTTTTAGAGGCAGCAAATGTGATTCTTGAGCTTGAAAATGAGCATATCAAAGAAAAGGTTGTCAAAAACATAACAGATGCAGTTCACCTGCTTGGCCTCCCCAATTACGATCTAAGTTTAAAAAGACGTCATGCGATGAAATTGGAATGGAGCCCAGATCCCACTGTAGAATCAGCTTTATGCGCTCCTGTAGTCAAAGTCACGGAGTTTGTTTTTGGCAAAGATGTTGCCAAAACAACGTCTAAAGCTAAATCCGTGGCGGATTTGAAAAAAAAATCATTTGGAAGACCAAAAAACTTGCAAGGGGGGCCTATCATTATCGCCGATGGCAGAACGAGGCCCCCGTCCAAATTATCGCAGAAGGCAGGGCCAGGACCGTCAAGAGAGGTCCAAATTCCAGAAATTCCAGAATTTCCAGAAAAGGGATTGCAAATAGCTGGTATGCAACATTTAACATACCCGCCCTTGATTTTTATGATTTTGTTCTAAATTTCAATAGGCAGTCACAAAATTTGACTGATAACTTTAAAGCTGGGAGAATTAGTAAGTACTTCTCAAAATGGCAGTCAATAACCAGTGATTTGAATATTTTGAATATTGTAGCCTCAGGCTATAAGATTGAATTTGAGAAAACACCACTAAAGGTTTTGAAAACAAAAAACAAAAGTTTTATGTTTGAAGAAATACAGGCTATAAGAAAAGAAGTTGATATTTTATTGCATAAAGGTGTTATTGTTAAAGTACCCGAGTTCAGAATAAAGGAAATACATTGTATTTCTCCCGTTTTTAAGGTCCCAAAGAAAGATGGGTCTACTCGGTTTATTCTGAATCTTAAAAAATTAAATGAAAACATTAAATATTATCATTTTAAAATGGGAAGTGTTCATTCTGCGGTTCTTTTGATGACAAAAAATTGTTATATGGCCTCTATTGACCTAGTCGATTTTTATTATTCATGCCCTTTTTACTTTGATGATCAAATGTGGCTTTGTTTTCAAGTTGACCTTTGTTATGCGTCCACTTCAATGCCAAATGGCTTATCATCTGCTCCAAAGGTTCTTACGAAACTTATAAAACCTGTTATCTCTCTGCTTCGAAGAAAAGGGTATTTGTAAATTGTGTATTTAGAGGATTCTCTCCTTCTGGGAAGGTCATATTTAGAATGTCAAAATAATGTCTTTGAAACAGCGAAATTACTGTCAGAGCTGGGGTTTGTGATCCACCCGGGAAAGTCAGTTCTCATTCCAAGCCAATAGATAGAATTTCTGGGTTTTTTGTTAGATTTGCGATCAATGCGTATTTTCCTGCCGGAAAGAAAAATTAAAAAAGTTATAGATTTGGTTTCAAAAATTCTTACTCAAAATTGACTACGATTCAAGAATCGGCCGAAACTCTAGGCGTTTTTGTTTCAACATTTCCAGCCGTGGAATAAGGGCCTTTATATTACCGGAAAGCGGAATGGTTGAAAACTCAAGTATTAAGGTACTCGAGGGGTGATTTTTCGACAATGATAACTTGAACATCCGATGTAAATTCTGAACTACAATGGTGGTTGGATATTACCAATCATGCTTCTAAAGCAATTGAGTCTAGATCAATTGGCAAATATTTGTGTAGTGATGCGTCGAAACTAGGTTGGGGAAACGTGGATGAATATTCCATGAAAACGGCCACAGGTGAATGGTCCTCTGAAGAGAAGAGATTTGATATCAATGTCTTAGAAACGAAGGCAGTTTATCTGGGATTAAAATGTTTTGCCCAGGATATTAAAGGCATGCATGTTCGGCTGCGTTCTGACAATATAACCACAGTAGCTTATATAAATAAAATTGGAGGATCAAAATATAAATTTTGTAATTATTTCCCAAATAAGGTCTGGCAGGTAGTATTGCAGGGCAAAGGGTGGATATCTGCAGAACATGTGCCTGGGGTTGCTAATATCGCGGATACAGCATCACAAAAAATTTATAATGAAAAAGAATGGAAATTGGATTCTGGAATATTTATTACTTTGAATTTTTTTGGTATGTCAGTCGATAGCTATTGATTTGTTTGTAATTAGATTAAATTTTCAGATTAAACCATTTCTTTCTTGGAAACCAGATCCAGATGGTCTTTTCGTAGATGCATTTGCAATGAATTGGAAGCCTTATTTCTTTTATGCATTCCCCCCCATTCAGTTTACTTCTGAGGACCCTTCAGAAGGTAAAAACAGATCAGGCCACTGGTATTTTGATCTTTCCAAATTTGACCACACAAGTATGGTATCCCTTACTATTAAAGCTTTTAATAGGAAGTCCAATATTTCTACCAAATGATATTTTTACTTTGTCTCTCCCACAGAAACCGACCTTGCACCGTCCATTGTCCAAGACGTTACGCCTAGCGGCTTGCGTCGTCTCCGTCAAGGGCTTCACCACCAAGGATATTTTCCCTCCACAGTCGATGTTATCATGGATGGATGGTGGGATTCGACAAAGCGCCAGTACAAAGTTTACATTGAAAAATGGATCGACTTTTGTCGAAGAAATACAATCAATGTCTTGGAGGTAACTATATTGGGGACTTTGATCTTTCTCACGGAACTTTTCCACGCAGGTGTTGGTTACACAGTTATTGATACTGCGAGAAGTGTTTTACCTGCAATTGTATCAAGCTTTCCGCTAGGCAGTAATCACATCACTAAGAAGTTCATGAAATGTGTCTTTAATAGAAGGTCTAGTATATCCAAGATTTATAGTATTTGGGATGTAAAATGTGTATTTGGTCTCTTTAGACTGCCAGCTTGGGATATCAAAAATCTTCAAATAAAGACACTAACACAACAATTATCAGTTTTATTGATTGTATCAGCTTGTGAAAGAGTTCAGTGTTCGTCCAGTTTATCACTTAGTTATATGATACATAATGACGATGGAAGTTTGATTTTCAAATCAATGTGTTGTTAAAAACAACGAAACCGGGCAACCACAAATTAGTAGTTAAATTTCGGCCTTATTAAGAGTCGTCCCTGTGTCCGGCGACGCACCAAGCTAGGTATATTAAAATGACATCATATCCGAATAGAAACGACGCACTTTTTCTTACATATCGTAAGCCTCATACTGCTGCGTCCAAATCATCTATTTCTAGATGGATAAAAGAAGTTTTATTTCTTGCAGGTATAGATATCACTGTTTATGGTGATCATAGCACATGGTCTGCCTCAACGTCCCACCTTAAAGCAAGAGGAATTGATGTAAATCAAATCATAAAATATGTAGGCTGGAAAAATGCCAAAACGTTTGCAAGGTTTTATAATAAACCAATTGAAAGTGGTCAGCAGTTATCTGTCTTTTGAATTTATTCACTGTAATTTGTTATATTTGAAATATCTTCTTATAAATGAATTTTTGTACAACAACCTCTTTTTATGAATAAGGCTATTGTTGATCATTAGTGTTGGTTTAGCTAATGCTGAACTTCAAAATCTCAGTTGAACTCAAGGCGGAGCAATGACGCTCCTTTTGAAGTAGAATTGATAAATTAAACGAAAACTTACCAAGTTTGAAGTTTGATTGTAATTCTACTCCAAAGAAGGAGCGCCAGCTTGGCTGAGAGTTCAACTGCCCTCCCAATTTCCCTTCCTGTGGAATTCTGAGCGTTTCGTTATGAGCTTAACCACCGCATATTACAAAGGCCTTTAAATGCTGCCGTTGCTTTGGTCAATCAATGCAATTGCACGTGTCCTTCTCAGTTGAACACGCAGCTGCACTAGTACTCCTTCTTTGGAGTAGAATTACAATCAAACTTCAAACTTGGTAAGTTTTCGTTTAATTTATCAATTATTGCATAAAAGCTTTCCTGAGACTATAAAATCTCAATGCTAATACATTTAAACTAAGATACCATTATGGTTGATCCAGACTGGATCAATGACGAATTAATTACTAATTCTTACTCTTTTTACGTATGCTTAATTAGAAATATTTATATTACGGACGTGAGCTCAATCCTGCTTTACACAGCCAAAACATGGTCTCTCCAATCGAGCATTATAAGCACCTGTTATACGAAGAAGCTCTGTCAAATAAAAGAGACTCGATGGATCTATTTCGTAAAAATCCTTCTCGCCTTTTCTCACCAACAGTCATTTTTAACTCATACTGCACAATGATCGCTCTGATGGTTTATACACCTCCACCAGATGCCTCCAGCAGCTCCTTCTCGAGTATGACTTCGAACCTATATTGCATGATTGATCGTGCCATAGGAGCAGACCTTGAACGAGGTGGAAGGACTGCCTAAGGAAATTCCTAAAAATAGCCGGCATTACCGTTGACAAGATTCCCTTCTTCACATAGTACCAGTCTAATTTACCTGGAGGGGTAAAATACCGTTGTTCCCTATGAAAACCACCGTGCGGTAGGAGTATTAAGTCAAGCCAATGTAAATAACAAACGCTTGGTGAAGCAAAACTTTACTTTTATCATGAAGCAATATATTGCTTCAGGATATCGCTTTGAAGTTATAACTTTTAAAAGTTACATAACTTTAAATAAAAATAACGTAAAATTAAAAATTGTCTTTTGAATTTTAATTATCTTTGTATTAAATTTTGATATTAACTTTATTTTGAATAAAAGTTTTAATTAAAATTAACGCAAAACTTAAATAAAATTAGTGTAAATTTAAAATTAAGAAAAACTTTAAGTATACAGATATTGACTCACACCAAAATTATTTTTAACAGGGAACTATTTTTTTTTCTTAAATACTTATTTATTTAGGCATGAGAGCGACAGAATATAAGGTTTTACTACGGATAATTAAAATTACCTGGCCTTCTAAATCATTAGCCTATGCTTCAAAGTCATAACTTTTTGAGGTCATACCCTCAGTCAATTCCTAATGTTTAGCAGCCAGCCAATCCTTAAATTCTCTCAAAGCCTCATCAACGAGATATTATTAAAGTAAGATTTGGAAAAAATAGAAAAATTTCGAAATAAAAAAAACAACTAATTAACAAGCAAATTAAATGGAGAAATTCAAAATTCAAAGTTTTAAAAATGATGAAACTTAAAAATGATGCATCTTAACTTTGATTATACGTAAAGATATGCCATTGAGGGTACAATTAGAAATTACCTGGTCTTCTAAATCATTAGCCCATGCTTCGAAGTCATAGCTTTTTGAGGTTATACCCTCGGTTAATTCCTCTTGTTTAACAGCCAGCCAATCCTTAAATTCTCTGAGAACCTCATCAACAGGATACTCTTCAAGTAATATTTTCGCAAGACCAACAACTGTTTTCATCAAAAAGTCGTTTTTTTCATACATGGTTTCAAAGAGTTCCTGAATAGCAATGGAATCATCAACTAGTTTATCAATTTCTGATTCAATATCCTCTTTGAATGGTGTGAAAACTGGTTCTATTTCTTTCTCCATATATGGGAGCAAGTCATCAACGATACTTTCATATGATGATTGCACACTGTTCACAGTGAATTGAATGACATCTCCTACTTTATTGGCTATATAAGAAGTGATATGCTCCTAGAAATAATTTAGAGTAATTCCAAATTTACTGAGCACAAAATTCAATCAAAAGAAGCAGATCAGCTACCATTCAGCAGCGTTGCAACAAACATGTTATTAAAGAAATATTTTTGATTTGTAACAGGAGTTTCAAAAACGTGGGCTAAAATTTCCAGATCATAAGAAAATGAAAAATTTCTAAAAAAAAGCAAAAATAAGAGGTGGGATTTTCCATAAAAATCGAGTAGAGCATAGAATATATAGGCTTAATTTGCATCGTGGCTTTTGTGGGCACATCTTCTATAACGAGAAAACAAACTTCCCAGGTGAGAGTACACTCAATAGCACCACCTTAGCAAATAGTGATGAACCTACAGTGTACTTTGTCTTTTTCAGTCCCCCCCCCCCGAGCCCCATAAATTGGAACCGATCACCATAAAAAGTCAAAGGAGGAATCAATTTACTAGAACTTATACTTAACAATCCCTTCCTTAAGGGCTGAAATTGAACAACCCTTAAAAATCCCTGATCATGGAACCTTTCGAGGGGGATAATAATACTGTGATCTCAAGTTGTATTTATTGGTGAATAAAACTCTGAACTCTGAACAGAAAGCAAGCAAACGACTTGTCACTACTTTTTGCTGTCCCAAGCGTTCCCTCAGTCCCGTATGACACCAGATAAGAATTATTTTTAGTTGTTTTAGTTGGAACAGTCGAAAGGTCTAAAAAGTGTGCCTCCAGGGCCAAGATTGTTTATTTTCCGTGCAAACCCAATAGAAAGGCTCCTGAATATGTAAAAAACGGATTGAAAACATAGCCTTCATTTAATTTGTTAAATCAGAATCACATAAGAATTTTCAATCCATGTTATTGGAGGGCGAAAAGTGAGGTCTGTGGACCAATTGAAGGGCAAGTTTACCTATAAGGATTTATTACTTTGATGAAATCAGGGACTAATATTATAAATTACATGAAAAAAATTTGGAATATGGTAGGTACATATTTCGGAAAAGCTTTTTGATTTCTAGCAAAATTGGTTTTGAAGAGCATTGTATGTCCTAATTGCAACATGAGACTAAAGTTGCAAATTGAGCAGCCCAAGCAGCCTAGCAGAAACTTCTTTAAATACGTGTGGTTTGATCCCCCCCCCTCCAAATCCCAAAAGGGTGGGTGATATTTGCACTTTACTCAACACAAAATATATTTTGGACGTTTTTCTCTTTCTTTATTGTAACATTAAATATAGAATAAAGCTCAAGCTCCAAGGATTAACTTTCTGACACCAGAATATTTGCAATAATCAACTTAATTTCCCCAGTCTAAAATACAAATAATTATATAAATTATTTTCTTCCTTTTAAATACATTGTTTCAGTTGAATATGAAATCGAATGTCTAAAAAAAACTTTTCAATTTAAACTAGTTTCCAGGAAAGCAAAAATACCACTGATCTTTTTGATGGTTCTGAGGGGGTGACTCGTTTGTTGTAATCTTTGTTCACTTTCAATTCGGCCTTTATTGTACACTGTAATCTTTCTTCTTTATATATTTCATTACTTCATTTATAAGAATTTCTTTTCAGTTTCAATTTGAATCTCATATAAGCTGCTTTATCTTCGCTTTAAATTTTGCCTTTGTCATTAAATTTTTGCTTAACTTTTTTTTTTATAATTTAGCTTAACGAGAAAAAAGGAAAGATTTTTTAGGCGGGGGGGGGGGGGTAGACAAGACAGCATTAGCAATGAATTCTTTATTGCATGGACAAAGTGAATAAATAACTAAGCCAGATCCGCTTGCAAAAATTCATATCGGTAGACAAAAATAATTGTTCAATACTTTACTTCCTATCCTTCCTAATTTTGCACACTAATTAATACTTAATCTAACCTATTAATTGAAAAAAGTACCTGAATGGCAGTAAAGAGTCAATAAAATATCAGAAACAGAGCTGAATAGATCACAATCTTTTAAATCTTAGACATATTGTCTCCGGAAACTTAAATCCAGGGTACATTACATTTTTCCCAGTCAAAACGTTGAATTTGAAAAATTTTATGCTTATAAAAGATCTGGTTAATGTTTCCTTGGAAATGCTGAAAGGGAGGGGGACCTGTCGCTAAAATAAATCCCCCCCCTCAAAAAAATCTATTGATGTCCTACGACCAAGAGGAACTTCTTTTTAATTTCTAAGGTTAGGTATTTTCATTAAATCGATAGTATTGCATCATTTATACCAGGAGTTGAGGAATGAATCTAATTGACCTAATTTGGCAGAAATTATTTTTATTCGATAGCTGCAATCTTGACAATAGTTATGTTATATATATATATATATATATATATATATATATATATATATATATATATATATATATATATATATATATATATATATATATATATATATATATATATATATATATATATATATATATATATATATATATATATATATATATATA
This sequence comes from Artemia sp. Qi Xiang Cuo, assembly GCF_049724085.1. Classification (NCBI taxonomy): domain Eukaryota; kingdom Metazoa; phylum Arthropoda; class Branchiopoda; order Anostraca; family Artemiidae; genus Artemia; species Artemia sp. Qi Xiang Cuo. The sequence goes on along the minus strand of NC_142802.1, from coordinate 76,228,843 downwards.
TATATATATATATATATATATATATATATATATATATATATATATATATATATATATATATATATATATATAGCAGTGAAAAGAAACTTCAAAGAAAATATTCATATCAGTTTATGTATGCACCTGCTCGAAGAGGAACACCAGTCTCGTTGGCGATGCCTACCGTAACAACTACCGATCACTACCCCAAGGTTGTCAGAAATATCAAATATAACAGTTTCCAACCTGAAGTTTAGGACACTAATAACAAGAGTCAAAATAAATAATAAACCTCTAGAAATGCAACAATACGAGAAATACTGCAAAAATATCTCACCTTCACATCTGAATAGATTGTTGGAGTCCAGTTCAGACTTGCAGTTAGGAAATGAGAATTATTTAGAGCAACATGACCTTGTATTGGAATAGTTACACCGTCACTATCTAGAGAAACAGCACTAAGGGATATTGTTTTATCATCATTCCATTTGTAAATCAGTTCAAAAGTTTCTTCTTGAGATTCTGAAAATAATATAATAAACTGCTATAAGTAATATACTATATGGTAATATACTATTTAATTAACTTCAGAGTAAGCAACACTGCTGCAGCAGTGTGCAGTTATAATCAGTTTTCCAGGAGTTTTCCTATTGGGGGGTTAAAATCGCACATACGCAGTTTTGGGCCACTATTTTCTATTTCTCCATGGAGAGTATCGTTCAAGCCAGCCATGGAGAGAATTCACTTGTCCACCTATGGCAGGTTCAGTCAATGTAATAAATACTATCCAATACTGCTACATTAATGTTTAATATCTATTATGAATCGCTACAACCACTTTCTTTTCTTTTCTTCTTAATATTCAACCCAAGGCCAAATCTATTTGGGACTAGCATGTTTTCTTTGTGATAGTTTGAACTTGTTTAATTTAATAAAGGTAAGTTTTCTAAATTTAAAAATAGGTTTGAAAATCGGTTGCTGCTTTTCAGGGCTGTGCAAATATTTTAGTGAGGATTTTTTTTTGTCGTAAGACTTCTTAAGAAAAGGGTGGATTCTGGACGCCAATAGTGAGTTTTCTTCCTATCCTTGTTGTCCTGTACGCCTGCAAAGCGCTGAAGCAAAAGGTGGAGGACGAACGGACAGTTTTCATCTTCGAAATAAAATATCTACATCGTATAGCTGGAATCAAACAGTTCGTGGTAACGAACAGTTCGTGGTAATCACGTAATGAAATGAATGACGATGGATTATTGCTAAATTATCTGCATGCTGTGATATAATGAAAACTTTGTACAATCTGAAAATACAAGCCTTTCCCTAAATAAAACTCAACAACGGAAATCATTAGCTATTATTCCTCCAAAGTGATTTATGACTCAAATTATTCGTGATATGAGATTAAAGAAATAGTACAGTGGGGAAAAAGGACTGATTTAGGACTGGTGGCCTCTTCTTTTGCCAGTAAGTCCATTTTATCTATTGCTAAGTTAAGATGGGCAAGAAAGAAAATAAAAGAAGTCGTTCAGATATTGATTCCAGCGAGGATATTGCCACAAGTACCTCAAATACGTCAGGAAATTAAGATACTCGGAAACCAGCGACACCTCAGGTTTCGTTAATGACCCTATCAGAGGAATTTGCAAAGATGATGGACATTATGCGTGAAACTCATAGCTCAGTCAAATCAATTTAACAGCGAGTCATTGTAGTAGAAAATAGAATAAAAGTAATTGAATCAGAGTAATTCGTCCTAAGGTCTGAATTCTCGGGGATTAAGTCTTTCATAAATTCTGTAGATAATGACATTTATTTGTTGAAAAATGATAATTTTAACCTGCAGTCAGAAGCTAAATATTTTAAAGAGAAGACCCTATGTATGTCTGATAGGCTTATGGCTGCAGAATATCAGCCTAACGAAAACAATGTGGTTGTATGGAATGCAGTCTGTGAGGATGAAGATCAAGCCAAACGTATGTTTACCGAGATATGTACGGATGGACTAAATTTACCAGTGATACCCCATTTTTCAGTTGTTGGAATAAAAAAGGATAAGAAATATTTTAAGGTTAATGTAAAAGACCGTGGAAACAAGGTTGAAATCCTTAAAAATGGGAAGAAGCTTAAAGGAAGAAAGATAGCAAACCAGAGAAACATTTATTTGAGTGATGATGCCCCATTTTCTGTAAGAGAGGCAAGAAAAAAACTATATGAAAAAAATTGTGTCTTAAAGCGATGGGTAGCCTATCATTTCATGGGTATCAAACACAGTTCCATCATATCATCAGTTTGAACGTCCGGGTGGTACAAAAGTGAAGTTTACGTGTGATGAATGGATTGAGGAACTAGCACATACGCCTCCTGCCTCCACAGCTTCCAGAGGTTCTAAGAAATTAGTGTTTTATTGAATGTGTTTAGTTTACTTATTGGTTAATTATCTTTTCTTTTTCGCTTGGTTTAATCAAATAGATATGGAAAAGTTGATAGTGATGAATTTGAAATGTTTGGGTTAATGATAATTTTTATTTTGAGTAAACAATTTAAAATGTTTGTTAATGTGAAATTATTTTGAGTGGGTGGTAGCGGGCTGATCTTTTTTTGAATGGTTTTGCTTTCTGCCATGAAGCTTGCAATAATGTGCTTTTTTAAATTGTATGTCCGCTTTGCCGGAATATATTTTGTTATTTTTTTTTGTATTTATCTAGGTCTAGATATATGTTTAGTAGATAATGATTTTTTTTGCCACCGCCACCCTCTACCGTCACATACATTAACTTTTATTGATGATGGTTAGAGATATTGTTTTTCCTCCTGGGAACAGCAATGTCCTGCAACTTGAAAGTCGAAAGGTTGATCTTTCCAGCCAGTTTAATGAAAGGATAAATAGAAATTTAGATATTAATGCCACTGAGATTTTTACAAATGAACCATCGAGGTATATTTTTAGAGAAGGGGCATTACCCTTGTAATGTGATAGGGGCCAGTTTGGCCTTAACATTTTTCATTTCAATTGTCAGGGATTGAATTATGCGCATTAATTTTCTATCAGATTTAATCTATGCTAAGGCCTTTCGGGGAATCGCTTTAGCTCAAACGTGTTTAAAGTACAATAACATGCAATAGCTAAATATTCTTGGTTACGATTTGTTTGTAAGGAATCGAAAGTGTTATAAAGTTAGTGACCAAGAGGCTTACATTCAGGCTGATTATAAGGTCTCAATAATAGAAGATCTTACAGTACAGAGAGGTACAGTTTGCGAGTTTTATGTTATACATATAGCTAGAGAGACTTTGAAATTTTGCATCGTTGTAGTATATAGACCTCAACAGAACCTGCTCCAAGACTTTTTATACCTGTTTAAAGAACTATTAATGAAACTTCCGAATAACTCTATGCCATTTTTTATTATAGGGGACTTTAATATTGACCTTAAAGATCAGTCATCTGGTAGCACTGAATTTATTAATAGAAGTTTATCTAATGGGTTTCATCCTTGTATAAATATCCCTACAAGAATTACGGGAACATCAGCTAAGCTTCTGGATAACATCCTTTCTAATGTACCCTTGAGTCTTCCCAGGGTCCTTATCAACGATGTATCTGACCACTTTGGAGTTTCAGCTAGCTTTAGAACTGTCACGAAGGTGGTTAAAGGCAAAAAATCAAGGATTCCAGTGATCAGTAAAAGTGCGATGGTAAAACTTAAAAATGATATAGAAAAGGTGGATTGGTACGATGTTCTCGGCGATGTTCAGGACGCTAATTCAATGTTTGTTTTATTTTATGAAAAGTTGCAGAGTTTGATAAGTCAAGTAGTCATATTGAAACCGTTTAATAGAAAGCACTTAAATAAAAAACCTTGGATTAGTCCAGTGATTTTGAAGCAAAAAAATGTAAGAGATAAATTGTTTAGAGCTCAAATAATTAACCTGACACAAGAAAATAAGAAATTATATAAAATTTTTCGAAGTAGATTGAACACAATTTTAAGAAATGAAAAAAAGAAATATTTTGAGAAAAAGTTTAAGGAGGACGAAGGATGCCCTAAGAAAACCTGGGGACTAATAAAAGAAGCAATTTGAACAAAACAAAAGAATGTACCTGACGAAAGAGTTAGCTTTATCGGAAAGACTTTGAAATCTGATAAGGCCATATGAAAAGAATTTCTGAGTTATTTTTCAAATATTGATCTAAATATAGCTATGTAAGTTGTACCTGATAGTGGTGATACAACGTCCGAGTCCTTACTGAGGGACCCCATTGATGTGTTTCTTCACCTTAGACTTCTAACAGTTGTTGAAATTAAAAAAAATATTTATGGGTTTCGTAGTAATTCATCTGGTAGCGACCATATTACTCTAAAAACACTTAAATGTATTTTTCCTGTTATAGCTGAAGTTTTATGTGGGTTAATTAATGAGTGTTTTCGTCAAGGAAAATTCCCAGACTGTTTTAAAGTTGCCCGTATAACCCCAATTCATAAGGGTGGTATTCAAAATGACCCAGGAATCTATAGACAGATATCTGTTTTACCCATTATTTCCCGTGTTTTAGAGAAGTGTTTTAGTATTAGAATGATGAGTTTTTTGGAGGATCATAAGTTACTGGTAGAGACACAATTTGGGTTCCGTAGAAAAAAGACAACGGAACAGGCGATGATTTATTTGACAACTATTATTAATGATGTATTAGATAAAGGTTTCAAAATAGGTGCTATATTTTTAGATCTGATGAAAGCTTTCGACACTGTGGATCATGAACTTCTACTTAAGAAGTGTGAGGTGTATGGTTTGATGGGTAAATCATTAAATTTTTTAAGAAGTTTTTTAAGTAATCGTTATCAGTATGTCCAACTAAATGATTCTTATTCCGAAAAAAAGCGTATTGAAATAGGTGTTCCGCAAGGATCAGTTCTCGGTCCTGTATTATTCTTGATATTTATTAATGATTTGTCAAATTGTCTAAATAATTTTTTCTATAGAATAAATGAAATAACGGTAAACCCGACTAATGAAACAGTTTTACTTTTTGCTGATGACAAAACAGCCATTAGCACAGCTAAGACAGCGGAGCTGCTGCAGATTTCCATGAAGGAATCAGTTAATAGAATTACAGCATGGCTGGGGGTAAATAAATTAAGGATTAACATGGCTAAGTCTTACTTCATGATTTTTTCGCGGTCATCAAACTTTTACCCATGGATCAAGGAATTAGATATGCGTAATTGCGTTATAAAACGGACTACATCTTTTAAATACCTTTGGATTGTAATAGATGATACTCAATCTTTTAAGGAACATGTTACTTTAACTAGCAAAATTTTGGCAAGAAATCTCGTTATAATGAAGAAAATCCAACATTGTTTTCCTAAGTCTGTCCTTTGCCATCTTTATTTTTCTTTAATACACCCGTATATACTTTATTGTTCAAGTATTCGGCTCTCTACTTTTTCTTCTACCTTAAAACCAATAAGAGTTCTACAAAATCATGCAGTAAGAATTTTAGCCGGTATATCTCTACGTATGTCTGTTCGAGAAATTTACTTAACTTTAAAAATTTTGCCGGCTGCAGGCCTTCGTGAATTCTATGTATTGTGGTTTATTTTTGGACTGCAGCAGGATGTTCAGCCTCGTTGTTTTGGTGATTTATTGTCCATAAGGTCTACTGTTCATTATCATGATACAAGGGGTAGCGCGGACTTCTGTGTACCTAGAGGTATATCTTCCCGTTCATGTTTTTCTGTTCTTTATAGAGGTACGCGGAAATGGAATAGTTTGAATAGTGATATTAAGACTATTGGTGACCCCAATATTTTTAGAAAAATCATTAAGGAACTGCTTTTTGCTGAATATGAGTTTTGACTGATTATTGTGATTATTGTGGGGGTTTTGTTGATATGATGTTCCCAGAGGAAGTATAATATATGATATTATTTTGTATTTATTGTTTAGTGTGATGGTATTAGTGGTGTCGGTGGCCAAGTGTTCTTTGTTTTAAGGATTTTGTTTTACTACCTCCCACACGGACAAGCTTTGCTTTTTAGGGGAGGCAGCAATAATTTTTTGTTGATATGTTTTTTTCAATAAATCCTTCTTCTTCTTCTTTTTAAGTGACCAAAAAAATGGAGGGCAACTAGGCCCCCTTCCACGCTCATTTTTTTCCCAAGGTCACTCGATCAAAATTTTGAGATAGTCATTTTGGTCAGCATGGTCGAAAATATGATAACTATGTCTTTTAGGATGACTTAATCCGCCGAAGTCCCCGGGGGGAGGGCTAAAAGTTATGAACTTTACATTAAAACTTAAAACGAACAGAAATTATTCCGTATATGTAAGGGGCTGTCCCCTCCTCAACGCTTCGCTTTTTACGCTAAAGTTTGACTCTGTCTCACAACTTTGTTTTTTTAAACAATAAAAAACTTTAGCGTAAAGAGCGAAGCGTTGAGGGGTAAGCCCCTTTCATATACGGAATAATTTCTGTTCGTTTTAAGTTTTAATGTCGCTCCTTACTTTCAGTTTAAAAAACTTGTTTTTTTTATTTAATAGCATATCAAGACAGATTCTCAAACAAAGACCTTCGAAAAGAAATAAAACGAAATACTGCAGTTCTCTAGAAATAGCGACAACAGCAACTGAGGTGGCTGAGTCACATACATCGAATGGAGAAATCGTACGTGCCAAAATTTGTCCTTGAGAGAAAGATCCACAATCGACACACTCCTAAAACACAATGATAACTTTGGAAGTGACCTCTTATGCCTTCTTAAACAAGTGAACGACCAGAAATCATATAGGAAGCTGGCTCCTGAACGTGCTCAGGAAATAGCCATACGCAAAAGGACGTCCTTAACAGAAGACAGAAAGTCAATTATGAGGCTTGATAATGAGACTCGTCCATACAAGCTGTATGTGATCAAGGGTGTCATCACTAATCTGTCACACCCTGTTGCATGGGTAGATAGAAGATTTACCAGAAGGTAAATTGCGAAGAAAAGCATGTTGATCCAGATTTAATACGTTTACCCGTATTATGCGAAAAAATATTTTTCTAATTTAGTTAGTTACAGGAGTAAATTGTAGCGTGATCACCACTAATCTATGTCAAAAGATGTCTAAGGGGGATAGAAAGATAAGTCACATACAGGATATTTAGCAAGTCTTTTGAGGTTTGATATGCCTTATGGACATCACTCATTCTCTTGCTTATGGTATTTGCCTCCAGCTTCTTTTAAAAAAAAGACTATGGGCATAGAAAGCTGAATTGGAGTCAGCGAAGATTTCTAATTTCCAGACGTGTGTGTTGTGTTTTAGTAACATTTCCAGTACTAGATTCATGGCGCGGAGTTATGTTGGTCCAATTACTGAATGCTTTCAGTAATTGGACCAACAGAGCTATTTTCTGTTTATTCAATTGTAATTAAATTACTGTTTTTCACAAACCATATATTTCTATTATAGATCAATTGCTTGAGGTGTTTCCTTAAGATGATGATATAATAATGAGATGAGAGGAGCGGAAGCCATTTCAGTTGAAAAGATTTCTAAGCTTGTATCTTGAATTGCAATATTTTGAAGCCCATGTTGAGGCCAATAGCCTGTGCTTTTACATAGACCTGTTCTATTCATAATAAGTGAGCTTCATTGTATCAAGGTACTCCTTTGATGTCTGTTTCTTTCTAATTCTAATATTCTGAAATAGCACGAAAAAAGGCAGAACTTCCTTTTAGTTGCCATGAGAATAATCAGGAACTGAATTGCAAGAAGTAAAAGAATAATACTTTTCCTGGAAAATATTGCTCAAACATTCATTGTCTCGATATTTCTCAGAGCTAGGTGGCTTAGGGGGTATATTCTTGGCCCCCTCCCTACCTACTTATTTATCTGAAGGGCCGCTTACTGAAATTTATAACATTCGGGGGCTAAAAACAAACTCTTTGAGGCTTTGGTAAAAATTTCTCAAATTTGATGATTTTTTTTTTTTACAATTTTGAAGACGATTCTTATATAATTAAATAAAAAAAAACAAGTTTTTTGAACTGAAAGTAAGGACCGACATTAAAACTTAAAACGAACATAAATTTTTCCGTATAGGAAAGGGGCTGTCCCCTCGTCAACGACTCGCTCTTTACGCTAAAGTTTTTTATTGTTTTAAAAAATAAAGTTGAGACAGAGTCAAACTTTAGCGTAAAGAGCGAGGCGTTAAGGAGGGGACAGCCCCTTTCATATACGGAATAATTTCTGTTCGTTTTAAGTTTTAATGTCGCTCCTTACTTTCAGTTTAAAAAACTTGTGTTTTTTTTATTTAATTTCTGATCGTTTTTTAGTTAATGCAGCTTTTATTTGCATAAAACTTTTACTTTTCTTTTGCTAAATGGATGTCCTCACAAATTAACTTACGTAACTAACTTCTATATTCGTATATTTTTCTTCTGGCAAAAAATACAAAGTTGCAGATTTTTGCAGATATGAGCTTGAAACCTATGTTATAGGGTTTTCTGATACGCTGAATCTGACGGTGTGATTTTCATTCAAATTCTTTCACTTGTAGGGGATTTTCCCCCCCTCTTTAAAAAATCGAGTAAATTTCCTCAGGCTCGTAGCCTTTGATGATTAATACTAAACTTAATAAGATTTATATATTTAGAATCAGTATTATAAACACTTTCTTTTGATTCATTTATTGACATCAAAATTCTGTTTTTAAAAGTTTCGATTACTATTGAGCCGTATCGCTTGTTTTTTTTATTGTTTTTTTTTTATTACGTATATGTTATTACGTATATGAGGGGGTTCTCCCCTTAGTCAATACCACGCTCTTTGCGTTAAAAGTTAAAAAAAATTTTGATTCACAAACCCCTGAATCACAAAGGCCGTTTAATTAGAATAGATAGCTCTTTTGAAAGCACTAAAAAAAAACTGTAGCGTAAAGAGCGAGGTATTGACTTGGGGGAGAACCCCCTCATATACGTTATAATTTTTGTTCGTTTTAAGTTCTAATATTCCTTCTTACATTTCAGTTGAAAAAACTTGTTTTTTTTTTATTTAATTTCTGATCGTTTTTTAAATAATGCTTGGAAATCCGGCGCCCCCTTCATAGAAATGTCCCTTCCCCCAAAGAAACATCCTCCACGGAAATATTCTAAAGAGTAACCCCTCCTCTAGCCCCCCCCCCCTCCAGAAAAAATCCTTCCTGAAAATGGTTGTATACTTCCCAATAACCAATAAATAATGCTGGCAAGTCCGGCGCCCCCTTCATGGCAATTTCCCTTCCCCCATTAAAAATTCTCCTTCCTCTCGAGGAACTATTCAGGGGTAGATTAAGTCATCCTAACAGACATATTTATCATATTTTCGATCATGCTGAGCAAAATGGCTATCTCAAAATTTTTATCGGGTGACTTCTGGAAAAAATGAGCGTAGGAGGCAGCCTAGCTGCCCTCCATTTTTTTGGTCAGTTAAAGAGGCCACTAGAACTTTAATTTCCTTTAAAATGAGCCCTCTCACGATATTCTATGACCACTGGGTCGATACGATCACCCCTGGGGAAAAAAACAAAAAAACAAACAAACAAACAAATAAACACGCATCCGTGATCTTTCTTCTGCCAAAAAATGTAAAATTCCACATTTTTGTAGATAGGAGCCTGAAACCTCTACAGTAGGGTTCTCTGATACGCTGAATATGATGGTGTGATTTTCATTAAGGTTTTTTAACTTTTAGGGGGTCTTTCCCCCTTTTTTTGAAAATTAGGCAAATTTATAACTTTTGATGGGTAGCACTAAACTTGATGAAAGTTATATATTTGAAATCAGCATTGAAATCTTATTCTTTTGATATATCTATTGGTATCAAAAACCCGTTTTCTAGAGTTTCGGTTACCATTGTGCCGGGTCGCTCCTTACTTACAGTTCGTTACCACGAACTGTTTGATAAGCGGACTGTGAGGAAAATACAAGAAAGCAGCTAGCCCCCCTCTCCCTGACATCCTCTTTTCCCAAAACAAATTCAATTGAAATTGAGATATAGCTATTTTGTAAGCAATAGTCCAAAAATCATATAGTAATGTCTTTAGAGTGGACACAATCCCCCAGAGCCAATGTGGAAGAGTTTTAAGCTATGTCCCAGGACATATAAGGTTTTTATGGAACGGGTGGCCACATAAGACTTGGATCGGAGAGAACTCATTTGATTGGGAGTTGGAAGTTTTAGTGCCCTTTTCAACAGTCAAAAATTAATGGAGGGCAATCAGCCCCCACCCCAAGCCTATCATTCCTCAAAACATATCTGATCAAAACTTTTTATAAGATATATTTTGTAAACCTTGTTGAAAAGTCCAGTAATTATGTCCAGTAATTATACAGTATAGGAAATATTATAGGAATATCAATATTTCTAAATTTAGTGTGATATTGAGTTTCGGAATCGTTTCTGCAAGATGCATGAATTAGGTACAAATGATTAGGTGAGATCGTTTGTAAAATTTGTCGTAGAGGCTGGCCATCTGCTCTGCTCTGATTTTGAGAAAATTAGTTTCATTCTAACCTCGCCTCTGTTTTTACTTGTATATGTTACTGGGGTTGAATTCATGCTGGACTTGTCCTCCTACCAAGAGAAGTAAGAAGAGGGGTAGCGGCACAGCGGTTAGCGAATAATTCTTTTATCCCAGAAGTAGTAAGAAGCCTGTTGAAAAACAGGAAAATTTGCTTTAAGTACTATATTCGCATACGCGGCATCTTTTTTTTCTATTTCTCCTCAGCTAGCAGGGCACTGGAAAATCATAGAGAGCTGTTTAATGGCTCGTTTTAAAAAAAATTGCTACATCTAGTGCCTTTTGTAATTGAAAATTAAATAGTTCTAAATAGAATCAATTTTCACAAAAAAACTGCATTTTCATGTGCAAGCTTGATGAATGACGTCAATTTTCTTGGGTGTTTTTCCCCTTTCTCGAAAATCAGGCAAAGTTTCTCGGGCTCCTAGCTACTGATGGGTAACACTAAACTTAAAAATTTTTATATATTTGGAATCTGCATAAAAAGCAATTTTTTTTCTTCATCCATTGTTATCAAAATTCCATTTTTAGAGTTTCGGTTACTATTGAGCCAAATAACTTCTTACTAGTCACTTAGAGTGGGGGGGGGGGTCATTCCAAGCTGCAAATTGTGGGTCACTTAGCTAAATTACGAGGTATGGTTTGCGGGACTTTTGACTATTGTGTGCTTTGTGTTGATAGGAGATACAAAAAAGTTTATTTATGTATATGTTACCATGAATGCCCGAAATCTGGTTAACGTCGACAAAATTTACCATCATAAAGTTGTTGATGCATTTACAGCGATTTTTTGAAGAACTTTTGGGTCAATTATAATTTCCTGGGCTTTTATTTCATAACTAGATAGCTGTTTTCTTCAATCATTTGAAGTGTGGAGTTAAAATGTAGCATTTTCATTTTTCGTCTCTAGTGCCAGGGAGGATCAAAACAAAATACTGGCTAATTAAAAGGAGAGATGGGAAACTGGGGAAGAAATCGTTAAAATCTTAAGTATTCAGAAAAGGGTGGAACAGGACAAAGCACAAACACTTTCAAATTACACGAAAATAAGGGAAGTAAAAGAAGACGTTTTTAAAATTAAAAGTTTTCAGAGAAGGGCCATGGATTCAATGGCTCGATTGTTCAAATATTTGGAACCAAATTAGATTCCGGAGATACTTTGTGGGATACATTAAGAAAAGCCTCAGCTAACTGACTTTAGCACAAGAAGAAATCACAGCAAGTAATACTCATCGTGTTACCTGTTCCCTTTCTGGACTATATACATGCATAGGAATTAATATTTGAGTAAAATCAAAAATATTGCCCGTAAATGCGGCCAAAAATGGCCCTTTTTCTGTTTTCTGTTCTGTCGTTTACTGATTAGCTTTTAAAGAAATTACTTTCATGTTTTCTGTGTCTTGTTTTCTTAACTGCTGTCTCACCTTTTCCATCAAGGACTGAGTAAGTTGTGAAACCGTGATTTCTTCGTTAAAATAGGTGGTAATTTTTTGCCCAAAAATTGAAAAAACGCACTTTGTGACTTACCTGTTCCGTTCTGTACTGAATACATTCTAAAGAATTGATCAGGAAGACTCATATATTCAATAGATTTGGCATTCACAGTCTTGTCATTAAGAAATGACTTCAAATCAGCATAGAATTTTCCACTTTCCTTTTTGAGCATTGCTTCTGAGATAAAGTTTCCTTCTGGAAGCTCTGCCTGAAAAAAGAAAAAATCAAATCAAAATTGCTTGATTGGAATCCAAACCAACAATCTTCATTTTTGATGACTGATAATAATAAGGTGGTATAGAAAAAAAATGTAAAGGTATACAAAAGCTATGTAACGCTACATAAAATATATAAATATAATATATAAAATATATAATACTTAAGCATAAGCTGCGTTTTGCTGAGTGAAACGATAGAATTAACAAATGAAGGGAAGTTTTTATTTATTTTTTTTTTTTTTGGGGGGGGGGGGGTAAAGTATTTGGAAAGTTTGAAGTCAGAAAACAATTCTTTCTATGTATAGGGCCGCCAAAAAATGACTGAAGAATAGCGAGGTATCTGGAAATTTTGTTAACTAAAAAAAAAAAAAAAAAAAAAAATCCCAGTATAAAGTAAATATAATGTTTCGTTTAAGTGTTTTTTCCAAGTGTTAAGTGTTCTTTTTTTCAATGACCGTTTTTCAACGCTATAGAGTTGCCAATAGTAAAGGCCATATGGCTACAATGTTTTATTATTTATCTATTTATTATTATTTTTTCCCCAGAGGCACTTCATATGGAAGGGGTCGTCGTAAAAACTTCAAAGGGGGCACATTCGATTGGAAATCGAACGTTCTAGTGCCTTTTTTAAGGGTCAAAAGTGATTGGAATGCAACGAACACCCCTTCCATGCCCATCATTTCCCCACACACATCCAATCAAAATTTTGAGATAGCCATTTTGTTCTACGTAGTTGATTTCGAGATGGAAATTATGTTTTTGAAGAAGAGACTCCCCCACAGCCCTCAAGGCAAGGGTTATAAGTTATGCCCTGGGGGCATAGGTCTTCAGGGCAAGGGTTATAAGTTATATGGAGCATATATGGTTCTTATGGGAGGAATGCTCGTATAAACTTCAGAGAGGGCTCATTTGATTGGAAACTGAAAGTTCTAGTTCACTTTTTAAGCGTCAAAAGATATTGAAGGGTAACCCCCCCCCCCCACACCCTTTTCCCCAAATGCATCCGATGAAAATTTTGAGATAGCTATTTGGTTAAAAATCGTTCAAAGATCATGTAACAAAAACTCCTGTGTCGACACAACTCCCCAGGGCCTGGGGGCAGGCGTTGTAAGTTATGCCCTGGGGGCACATATTGTATTTACGATAGGGATACTCGTATAAACTTCAAAAGGGACTAATGTCGGTGGAAATTGAAAGTTCTAGTTCACTTTTTAAGAGTCAAAAGAGATAGAAAGGCAGCTAGCGCCCCCCCATCCGTGCCCTTTTTTTCTCAAACCCATCTGATAAGAACTTTTTTTCAGTCGCTTCCTGGCATTTGACCTGTTAACACCTATGCTGGGTTAAATTTTTGAAACCCGTTTTTGGAAGTATTTATAATCCAAGTTTCAGTCATTGACCAGTTTCGAGCTATATTAACTAAATTTATTGTTTCGCTATTATGTCAAGGCCCATGAAATACACATGCCCTGAGTGCAGACTTCGTGCCGCCAGTGGAACAGTGCAGTGCAGTCGGTGTCAGCAGTGGTTTCATCCAAAATGTGCAGGCATTCCTATTGAGGAGAGAATACAATGTGATGAGTGGTTTTGTTTAAACTACCATTCCCCCCGTTCTTTAAATGAGGACCCCGCATCACCTTTAACACCACTTTCTCTACCCCCTGTTCTCTAAACCACGCTTTACGCCCAAGTCTGCCACAAAAACAACAACCCCAAAATCAATTTCAAAAAATAAAGCTTCCCAAGTCCTTCCTTGTGTTGACTGTGTTAAACACATCAAACAGCAGGATGATCTCCGAGCTAAATACAATTCCCAGTTAGAGAAGAATTCAGAGCATGAAATAGCCATTGAAGATTTGAAAAAACAAGTTGAAATTTTTCTCAATGACCAAAAAATTGGTAACGATATACTCCAGGAACGTGATCTTGAAATTAAAAAATTAAGTGAAAATATCAACTCCCATAATTCACAACGTCTCCTTATGGAAGATGAACTCTGCAGTCTATAGAACAATCAGGTGACCCTTAAATTGAAAATCACCAAATTACAAGAGGATTTAAAAAACAACGAAGCAATTATTATTACCCTAGGGAATCAATTATCTGAGTTCAGCAAATCCAGCATTAATTCTAGATTATCCCCTGAGAACTTACAAATACTTACGTGTAGTATGACTACTGATGACGCCCTTGAGTTCGTTAATAGTCCAGTGACTTCCGGCTTTTCACATAAATTATCTGGTGATAATGAACTAAACAAAAAGGTTATGGAGAAGTCATTACCAGAAGATGACATTTTTATTATCTTTGAAAAAATTACGAAAGTGAAGGATAAAAGTGAAATAAACACAATAATAAGCAGAAAGGAAAATGTAATCTGCAAGCATTTTGATAGTGGTTTCTGCAAGTTCCGCAAACAATGCAAGTTTCTGCATATTTGTAGTCAGTTTATTTTAGGAGTTTGTGTGTCTTATAAGTGTATTTTTGACCATGTTAATCTTTGTTATGTTTTACCTTGTTTTTATAAGTCGTGCAATTTTGCTCTTGAGTCCTCAGGTTCGGACCGCTGTTTTAAAACCCAACGCTTTTTAGAGCGACGCCGAAATTATTCACGACCCTCCCCCCTCCTCTTGTTGGAGTTCCATTCGACTTTCAGTTTTATCCCCCTGCATACCTGATACAGCGCAGTATACCACAGGAATCCATCCCTCGAAACAATCCTCCACCCCAAGTACTTACGCGTGCCCAGTCAGTCCAACCCCCAAAATCACCGCTCAATTCAGACCATCCCCAAACCCTCCTCACTCATATTCCTCCCAAAAATACACTTCCTTTCGACTCCTTTCGTCTCCGTGCGTCCAAAAAGTTACCAGCCGGTTCTGGACTCCACCCGTTATTTGCCGAAACAAACCCAACCCCTCCCCTCTCAGAGACCCCCCACCATACTTCCCTCCCTCAGCTTCATCTTGCTCCCCGACCCCCCATTTAAAGAACACTCCCAACTTGACTTAGTCCCAGACCACCAGGAAACCTTTCTCCCATCCCTTGCACTTTATCCCCCCAGGCTACCCAACCAATATGACTCTGGTTGAAGAGTAAGCAGGCAGAATGATCCTCTTTTAACACCTCCATGCAGAGTTTCTAAAACTTCAAATAGTTACTGCTGTTTACAGTCTCTGATAGTACCTGCTCAATTAAATGCAATCGTATTTGAAAAAGATGGATTTGATCCCCCTGTCCCTTATTCTCACTATACAACTTTAGCCTCCGTCAAGAATTCCACTAGAACCCTCGACACTATCTGTGATATAAAAAAATTAAAGCGTATAAACAATGCCTTCACAAGTCGTTTTCGATTACCCAAACATTTTTTGAGCAACGCTGTAAGCCTTAACTTTGAAAAAATTAATGAATTATACACCCATTATAAAATATATATATTAGATTTAATCGCTATTAATGAAGTTAAAGCTCAAAAATTGCACATGTTAAAGATTACCAATTTTTCTCAATTTATTAAACTCAGACCAGAAAACCACCCTCTGGGTAAGAAAGGTGGCGGAATTCTGTTCTTTATCCGTAATGATTAATATCCAAGTGAAATCCCAATTCCGTGTCTTAATCCCTTTGATGAAGTTATGTGGGTATGTGTTCGACCCAAAGTCTTGCCGCGTCCTTTTAATTTAATTGTCCTTTGTTGTTTTTATTACTCCCCTAATCAGAGATCCGTGGCAAAATAAATTTTATCGAAAAATTACATGCAAGTGCTGACTTTGTACAATCCAAATACCCAAATGCAGGAATTTTCCTGATGGGTGACACAAACAATATAAGACTTGATTGTACATTTAACGCTTTTAATTTAAAACAGGTCGTTTAATGTCCCTACTACAAAAGGCAATACTACTCTTGATTTAATTTGCACTAATCTTTTGAAGTTTTACAAACCCGTCTCCACTCTGCCCCCTCTAGGGGGTAGTTACCCCTTTAGCTTTTTCCTATCTCCGCTGGCTAAAGTTAAACAGTCGTTTTTTATAACTGAACCGCTTATAGACCTCTCACTGACTCAGGACTTTTCAATTTTGGCTCCTGGATTACTACTGAAAATTGCTCACTGTGTATCAAACAAATGACGATGACTACATGGCTTTGTCCCTCCAAAATCTATTGAGGAGTAATTATGAATTCCACTTCCCTGAGAAAAAATTTAAAAAGTGTTCTACAGATAAGCCTTACGTTACTGAGTCTTTTAAAAAACTTATAAGAAAAAAAAATCATTTTTTTCAAAGCAGGTCGCATTACTGAGGCTAATAGTCTAAGGAAGTTCCTAAAGAAAAAATTAAGAAAAGCAGCTTCTAATTACTATAATAATAAGGTCAAAGATATATATTCCAACAAGCCCAAGCAATGGTACAGAAAAATTAAAGAAATATGCGGAAAAAGTCCTTCCGAAATTGATTTTCATCTCCCTGAACCCCCTAATAAGACTGCCAACGATCTGAACTTGTACCTTGCTTCCATCGTGCAAAGTCTCCCCCCTTTCACTGGCTCAAGTCAAACTATGCCTCCCAGTACTTCCTTCCCCTTTATTTCTCCCTCTGATGTTATAAATAAAATTCTTAAGCTTAGAAAATCAAGTATTTGTCCCTTGTACATCCCAGTTGACTTAATTAAACCCATTTCGGACAAAATTGCTGAGCCTTTATCAAATATTTTCAACCACATCACAAAATTTGGTAAATTCCCAAGTTGCTGGAAACAAGGTTTTATAACACGTGTCCCTAAAAAATGCGCCAGTCTGACTTTCGCCCCATTACGCTCACTTCTGTTTTTTCCAAACTTTACGAAGGTTTCCTCTGTGACTGGCTTAAGGATAAAATTTGTCCGCGTATTGACACCCGGCAGTTTGGTAACTTAAAGAAAACTTCCACCACCCATTACCTTGTGCACTTAATGCATACCATCGTAAGTAACCTTGATAAACCAAATGTCTGGCTGAACCTTGTCGTAGTTGATTTCCAAAAAGCTTTTGACCTGGTTGACCGCACCACCCTAGTTCGTTCACTCCTGGTTAACTTTAAACTTGATCCTCTGTAAGTAAATATTGTTATATCGTTTCTTTCAAATAGATCACAAGTTGTTAAATACAAAAATATTTTCTCTACCCCCTCCCTATATATTCTGGAATTCCTTAAGGAACCTTATTGGGACCACTTTTATTTCTAGTCATGGTTAATGATATTGGTAAGGATTTCCCCCAAAGGTGGAAATACGTGGATGACTTGACGATCCTCGAAGTATGTCACAGGAATTTTAAAAGTGACCCCCTTGAAATTCTATCCCACATTTCGGATGAAGCTAAGAACCTAAATATGAAAGTAAATTCCACTAAATCAAATATAATTACGATAAATTTCTTGAAATATTCCCGCCTTCCTTGACTCTATACCCCCAGATATTTCTGTTTCTTCCTTTAAATTACTTGGGGTTACATTGTCTTCTTATTTAAAGTGGGATATCCATGTGAAAGAAATTGCCCATAGAGCTTATGTATCTAAATCTCTTCTTAAGCTCTTAACTTAATTTAATATCCCCTCATACCAGTTTTTAAGGATTTATGCCTTCTTTGTCCACCTATATCTTGAATATGCTTTCCAGTTTGGCATCCTGACATCTCCCGTGATGAATCCGATAAAATTGAATCTATTCAAAAAAGAGCCCTAAGAATAATTGTTAAAGAAGCTATGATACCATATTCACTCCTTCTAAAAATGACCAAGCTAGAAACTATTGAGCACATGAGAGGAAGGTCATGTCTCCGTTTTGCAACATATACAATAATAAACCCTCCTACGGAAAACATTTTCTCAAATAGACACTCCCCATCCAGACACCGCCTGCCACGTACTGTATCTGAACCCATCCCTATCTTGTCCCCCATCCGTTTTTTAACCTCCATATATGAAAAAACCTTTGTCCCCTTCATTACTTATCAAATAAACCACAATTTTTTTTTTTTTTTTTTTTTTTTTTTTTTTTTTTACTGGTGATACCCATGCTGGTGTCCGTTTGGCTCTTTTGTTCCCTCCCCTTTTTATATAATCTCTTTTAAACCTTTTTAACATTATTTTTATCTCAATTTTTTTTTTTGGTTTTGTTTTAATTTGTGACTTTTTAACTTTCTTACATTTGACACTTTTTTTTAGACTAATGAATGTCTTTGCCTTTATGATATTGTTGTTTTTGGCATTGTTTAGCCAGTTTTTTAGTTGTTGTGCTATTTATGTCTTTTTTTATTATATGACCCCGAAATGCGAATTCGGCCCTTCGAAGCTTGTGATAGCCATTTTCTGAAATAAATATCTTATCTCTTATCTAACTATTTAAAAAAAAAATAGTTCAAAGACCATGTAACGAGAATTCCGGGGTCGACAAAGCCCCCCAGAGCCCGAGGGCAGGCGTTGTAAGTTATGCCCTGGGGGAATATATATGGTTGAAATATATTAGTTAAAAGTTCTGGAAATCATATCTTTGAGCATGACACTCCTCCCCCAAGGTCTTCAGGGCGAGGGTCATAAGTTATATGGGGCATATATGGTTCTTATGGAAGGGATGCTCGTAAAAACCTCAGAGAGGGCTAGTTTGATTGAAAATTGAAAGTTTTAGTTCAGTTTTTGAGAGCCAAAAGAGATTGGAGGGCAACTAGCCCACCTCCCACGCCCCTTTTTCCCTAATACATCCGATAAGAATTTTGAGATAGGCATTAAGTTACAAATTGTTCAAAAGTCAGATAAAAAAAACTCAGGTGCCGACACAGCCCCCCAGGGCCCGGGGACAGGTGTTGTAATTTATGCCCTGGGGTATATTTGGTTCTTATGAAAGGGATACTCGTATAAACTTCAGATAGGGCTCATTTGATTGAAAATTGAAATTATGAGTTCACTTTTTAATAGTCAAAAATGATCCGAAGGCAACTAGCCCCCCCCCCTACGCCTTCTTTTCCCAAACCCATCTTATGAAAATTTTGGGATAACCATTTTGAAAAAAAAATATTTCAAAGGTCGGATAAGAAAAACTCCGATGTCACCACAGCCCCCCAGGGCCCAGAGGAAGGCGTTCTAAGTTATTCCCTAAGGGCATGTATGGTTCTTATGAAATGGATGCTCGTATAAACTTCACAGAGGGATCATTTGATTGGAAATTTAAATTTCTAGTTCACTTTTTAAGGGTGAGGAGATTTATGGCACCTAGCCCCCTCTCCCCCATGTTATTTTTTCATACCCCTTTGCGAGAAATTTTGCGATAGCTTGCTTCCAAAAAGTTGTTAAAAAATTAGTTAACAAAACTCCGGTGTCAACACAACCCCCCAGGGCCCAGGGGGTAGGTGTTGTAAGTGTTGTCCTGGGGGCATGTACGATTCTTATGAAATGGATGCTCGTACAGATTTCAAAGAGGACTCTTTTGATGGGAAATTCAAAATCTAGTTCACTTCTTAAGGGTCAAAAGATGTCCGAGGGCAACTAGCCCCCCCCCCCACACACACACACCCTTTACCCCCCAAGCCTATCCGATAACATTTTTAAAACTGCCATTTCATTAAAAATAATTCAAAGTTCAGATAAGAAAAACTCCTGTGCCGACGCAACCCCCCATGGCCCGGAGGCAGGCGTTATAAGTAATGCTCTGGGGGCATATATGGTTTTTATGGAAGGGATTCTCGTATAAACTTCGGAGAGGGCTCATTTGATTGGAAATTGAAAGTTCTCATTCACTTTTTAAGAGTCAAAAGATATTGAAGGGCAACTAGCCCCCCCTTCCCCTCACAAGGTAAATACATCAGATAAAAATTTTGAGATAGACATTTTGTCAAAAATAGTTCAAAGTTCAGATAATAAAAACTCCGGGGTCGACACAACCCCCCAGGGCCCGAGGGTAGGCGTTGTAAGTTATGCCCTGGGGGCATATATGGTTGTTATGGAAGGGATGCTCGTAAAAAACTTCATAGAGGGCTCATTTGATTGGAAATTGAAAGTTATAATTTACTTTCTAAGAGTAAAAAGTGATCGGAGGGCAGCTAGCCTCCTCCCACACTCCATTTATTTTTTCCCAGACGCACTTCATATAGAAGGGGTCGTCGTATAAACTTCAAAAGGGATGCATTTCAAAGGGAGCAAACTTTTTTCACTTTGATATTGTTACTTTGATACCAGTTTTGATACTTTGGTGAAGATTTGATTTTTTTTTTTAAAGTTTGATTTGAAACAAGAAAATTTAAAAAACTTGAAAGTTTTTGCAATCAAAAACGAAAAAAATAATTAAAAAAACTTTCCGAAAAATAAGTTTTTCAAAAAAAGTAAAGGCCATTTTAAACATAAGCTCAGCAGAAACAAATACCTGTTAAAATTCAAACTCAAAACGACCAGAAATTACTATCAAAGAATAAATGAAACCCAAAGTGAACAGAAATTAAATAAACAATCATAGGAAAAAACATAGAACAAAAAATAATATAAAGGAATAAATAGATCTTAAAGCGAGTAATGCTTAGATTGAATATGAAAATAAAGCTTAGCCTAAAACGAAAAAAAATATTTTGCTATTGAAGCATAAATGAAACTTAAAAACGAATGATAACTAGTCGAGCAATCACTGTAAGCAATCGTACACAATACACAGCTTCTACTGGATACTTGTACTTCACGGCAAGTAAAAATTAAATTGGATACGCCCATCACTCCCAGACCAAGCAAAAATCCTTACAAGCACGAGTTTGGATTTCGCTTTCTCTCAATGTAAAAGTTTGTAACCTACTGCGTCATTGGCGATTTATTGAAAACTACGTGCGTCTTGAACAGTCTTGGAAAGTATAAACAACATCAAATTGAATATTTGATATATTAATTAAAAAAACTTTTTCCAAAAAATAAATTTTTCAAAAAAAAGTAAAGAACTCCATTAAACAAAAAATGAGAAAAATGAGAGTTGGGCTGAAAACCCCTATGCCTTCCCAAGGCCAGAACTTAATTTGAACTTTACTGAAAAAATATAAATGTTTTTACTTTTATAACTTTAATAAATCAAATAATATTAAAATTTTTATTACTAAATATCATTATATGTATTTTAAACTGACAATGCAACATCATTTGTATTTTTTTCAGTAAAGTGCAAATTATGGTCTGGCCTTGGGAAGGCATAGGGGTTTTGAGCCCAACTCATGTTAATTTCTGCTTGTTTTGAGTTTGACTGGGTTATTTATTGTAATTTCTGTTCGTTTTGGGTTTCATTTATTTATCGATGTTGATTTGTGGTAGTTTCACGCTTGGTAGATTATTTTGTTTTATTTTATCTAATTTTTGGATTAACGGAGTTCTTTACTTTTCTTTGAAAAATTATTTTGTGGAAAAAGTTTTTTAATTAATTTCTGTTCGTTTTATATTGACATAGTCTTTTCAGGGAAAAAGAAAATAATACTTTAAATATTTTCGTTTTTTAAGACTTTGTAGTTTGGCCTGCTATTTGTATGCTGGAGAAAAATTTTCAGCAATTTTTAAAAATCTGGACACAAATAGCAGTGTTTAATTTAGTTTCATACCTCCTCTAGTTGACCTGAAATGGAAAACTTGATACCATTCGCAAAAAAAAAAAATCTGTTTACTTTCTTTGATAGCTTGGATATACTTACGCTATTTTGATTTGGTTAAATTTTAAGAGCAGAAGTAGCCCCGAAAGTTTGAACACACTGCTGAGATGTCTTATTGGGAATTAGCACTAACACAGTGCATTTTGATTTAATCTTAAGGTAACATCAATTTTTAAACATAATAGGCAAATGGGAGGGAGGACGTGGGAGGGGGATTAGTTGCCCTCCAATCACTTTCGACTATTAAAAAGGGCACTAGGTCTTTTGATATCTAATCAAATCAAACCGAATGAGCCCTTTTTTGGTTTATACATAAACACTTCCCATAAACACCTTATATGCCCCCAGTGCATAAATTACAACCCTTACCCTAAGGGCTGTGAGGGGGGTTGTCATCCTCAAAGACCTAATTTCCAGAAATTTTGATTGGATGTATTTGGGGAAATGGTGGCCGTGAGAGGGGTGTTAGTTGCTCTCCAATCACTTTCAAGTATTAAAGAAGGAACTAGCCCTTTCAATTTCCAATCAAATGAGCCCTTTTGAAGTTTCTACGACAACGCTTTCAGTAAACCCCTTATATGCCCCCAGGGCATAACTTACAACCCTTACCCTGAGGGCTAAAGGGAGGGTTGTCATCCTCAAAGACCAAATTTCCAGAACTTTCTACTACTTTGAACAAAATGGCAATCTGTAAATTTTGATTGGATGTGTTTGGGGAATGGTGGGCGTGAGAGGCGGGTTAGTTACCCTCCAATCACTTTCGACTATTAGAAAGGGCACTAGCCCTCTCAATTTCCAATTAAATGAGCCCCTTTTGAAGTTTCTACGACAACACTATCTATGAAAACCTTATATGTCCCCAGAGCATAACTTACAACCTTTGCCCTGGGGGCTCTGGGGGGTTTGTCATCCTTAATACATAATTTCCAGAACTGTCAACTACGTTTAACAAAATGGCTATCTCTAAACTTGGATTGAATGTGTTTGGGGAAATGGTCGGCGTGAGAGGGGGTTAATTACTCTCCACTCACTTTTGACTATTAAAAATGGCACTAGTCCTTTCAATTTCCGATCAAATGAGCCCTTTTTGAAATTTCTACAACAACTTTCGACATAAACCTTATATGTCCCCAGGATAAAACTTACAACCCTTGTATTAAGGGCTCTGAGGGGGTTATCATCCTAAAAGACCTAATTTCCAGAACTTTCAACTACGTTTAACAAAATTGATATCTCAAAATGATTGGATGTGTTTGAAGAAATGAAGGGCGTGGAAGGGGTGTTAGTTGCCTTCCAATCATTTTTGACTATTAAATAGGGCACACGCTATTTCAATTTCCAATCAAATGAGCCCTTTTTGAAGTTTTTACGACAACACTTTCTAAAAAAAAACTTATATGCCCCCAAGACATAACTTACAACCCTTGCCCTGAGGGCTGTGGGGGTGTTGTCATCCTCAAAGACCTAATTTCCAGAACTTTCAACTATGTTGAATAAAATGGCTATCTCAAAAGTTTGATTGGATGTGTGTGGGGAAAAGGTGGGCGTGAGAGGGGGGTTAGTTGCCCTACAAACACTTTCGACTATTAAAAAAGACACTAGCCCTTTCAATTTCCAATTGAATAAGCCCTTTTGAAGTTTCTACAACATCGCTTTCTATAAAAACTTTATATGCCCTAGGGAATAACTTACAGCCCTGTGGGCTGTGGGGGGAAGAGGTTGTCATCCTTAAAGACCTAATTTGTAAAACTTTCAACTACGTTGAATAAAATGACTATCTAAAAATTTTGATTGGATGTGTTTGGGGTAAAGATGGGCGAGAGAGGGGGGTTAGTTGCCCTCAAATCACTTTCGACTATTAAAAAGGGCACTAGACCATTGAATTTCCAATCAAAAAAGCCATTTTTACAGTTTCTACGGCTAAGCTCTCAATAAAAACCTTATATGCCCCCAGGGCATAACTTATAATTTTTGCCCTGAAGATTGTGGGGGAGTGTCCTCCTCAAAGGTATAATTTCCAGATTTTTCAACTGCGTAGAACAAAATGACTATCTCAAAATTTTGACTGGATGTGTTTGGGGGAATGATGGGCGTGGAAGGGGTGTTAGTTGCCTTCCAATCATTTTTCACTATTAAAAAGGGCACAAGCTATTTTAATTTTCAATCGAATGAGCCCTTGTTGAAGTTTCTACGACAACGCTTTCTAAAAAAAACTTATTTGCCCCCAGAGCATAACTTACAACCCTTGCCCTGAGGGCTGTGGGGTTGGGGAGCGTCGTCATCCTCAAAGACCTAATTTCCAGAACTTTCAACTACGTTGAACAAAATAGCTATCACAAAATTTTGATTGGATGTTTTTGGGGGACAGGTGGGTGTGAGAGGGGGGTTAGTTGCCCTCCAATCACTTTCGACTATTAAAAAGGGCATTAGCCATTTGAATTTCCAATCGAATGAGCCCTTTTTGAAGTTTCTTCGACAACAATTTCTATAAAAACCTTATATGCCCCTAGGACATAACTTACAACCCTTGCCCTGAGGGCTGTGGCGGAGTGTCCTCCTCAAAATCCTAATTTCTATCTGGAAATCAACTATGCTGAACAAAATGGCTATGTCAAATATTATTGGAGGTGTTTCGGGAAATGGTGGGCGTGGAAGGGGTGGTACTTGCCTTTCAATCACTTTCGACTATAAAAAAGGGCACAAGACACTGAATGAGCCCTTTTCGAAGTTTCTACGACAACTTCTTCGATACGAAGTGCCCTGGTCTAAAAGAAAAAAAAAAATAAATAATACATTGTGCCAACATTGTTCTTATATGCCCCTAGGGTATAACTCAAAACCCTTGTCCTGGGGGTTGTGGGGGAGTGTCCTCCTCAAAAACATAATTTCTCTCTGGAAATCAACTACGCTGAACAAAATGGCTATCTCAAAATTTTGATTGGATGTGTTTGGGGAAATGGTGGGCGTGGAAGGGGTGTTAGTTGCCTTCCAATCACTGTCGACTATTAAAAAGGGCACTAGCCATTCCAATTTCCAATCGAATGAGCCCTTCTCGATGTAACTCCTTCGGTACGAAGTGCCCTGGTCTGGAAGAAAAAATTAAAATACATTGTGCCAACATCGTTCTTTACTTAGGCAGCGAGATTGCGCTACCTATGATAATGATATTAGTTGTTGAAAGATCCATCAGTTCAAGAATTTATTTCACTCTAATTTTATTTTTATTTTCAATGCTCTAGGAACTGGAAAAGAAAATATTTGTAATATAATCCTTTTTTCAGTTAAGCGCCAATGACGCAGTAGGCTTTTGGTTTTTATTTACAGTTAGGAAAGGGGGCACTATCCCAACTCTTCTTTGTTGTGCAACTATATTCGTCTTGAACAACTATAGAAAGAACTAATAAATTAAACTGAATATTTAATGTATAATGATATTAATTGCTGAAAGCTCAAAATTCAGTTCATAATTTTACTATAATTTTAATGTTTATCTTCAATATTAAGTACAAAGGAAATAATTTTTAATAAAATTGTTGTTCAGTAAAGCGCCAATGACGCAATAGGTTCTGGACTTTTACAGAGAGAGAAGGAGGCGATACCAAAACCCTTGTTTGTAGTGATTTTTGTTCGTTTCAAGCTTGATTTGCATATTCAATCTAAGTTTCACTCTTTTCAAGATTTATTTATTCATTTACATAAATATCTATTGTATGTTTGTTTGCATTGATTGTTTATTTTATTTCTGTTTGTTTTAAGTTTCATTTATACTTCAATAGCAAAATATTTTTTTTCGTTTTAGGCTAAGCTTGATTTTCATATTCAATCTAAGCATTACTCGCTTTAAGATCTATTTATTCATTTATATTATTACTTGTATGCTTTTTCCTATGATTGTTTATTTAATTTCTGTTCGTTTTGGGTTTCATTTATTCTTTAATAGTAATTTCTGGTCGTATTGAGTTTGAATTTTAACAGGTATTTGTATCTGCTGAGCTTAAGTTTATAACGGCCTTTTCTTTTCTTTGAAAAACTTATTTTTCGGAAAGTTTTTTTTTAATTAATTAATAAAAAAAAGGAAATTTTCAACTGATTATATAAAAAATCCTTACCTTGTACGACATTAGTTTGTCGTTTTCTCTTGAAAAAATAAATTGCCTAGACGATTGGTAGATGGTGTTTTCAAACGAGTGAGAAGCAGAAATATTGCACAAAAACTTTTTCAAGTCCAAAAGTATAGACTGGTTGAAAGTCTTTTCAAAGCTGTAATTACAGAAACATTGTTACTCATAGTTGAAAAAAGAAATTTTGCAGTCATACCCAAAAATACATGGCTTATCTCACAATTTTTAGAAAACCATTTGAAAAATAAGACAAATTTTTCTGGTTGATCCTTATCAATCCAATTCATTTGTAGAGGTCTATTTATTCTGCGAGAGACACCGGCCATATTTGGGAACATACTCTTCTATTAGCTCTACCTCAATTACAAATTGATATAAATTTATGTACTGAGGCCAGAACGAGAAACTGTGTGGAAGTCGGAGGGATAGCTACCTAGAATTTTGATGACATTTTTTCTCGAATTTGAACGTATAAATGCTGATAAAAACGGCACAAAAATAAACCGATGCCACTGCTCACCAAAGTGATACCCAGTTATTCAGTTAAACTAATTAATACTTTCTAAATATTTGAACAAACCGTCGAACAAAAAATTATTACCATTAACAGATCTAACCTTGTGCTTCAGTAAAGTAATGAACTATAATAAAAACAACATAAATAAAAAACTAAGAAATAAGGTTGATTTTCAACCAGTTGAAAAAAAGCAAAAATAAAAGTAGATATATTGGCAAGGACCTCCGCCAAGCCGTCGTCGGTGCTAAACACAGAAAAAAAATCTTTTGAAGTTAATTACATAGAGAAAGAGCTAACTACAAGAAGTTGGTGTTTTTAGTTTGTTTGTTGTTTTTTTCGCTGTGTCGAGCACTAAGGATGGCATGGGGGAGGTCCTTGCCGAACTATCTGCTTAGCTTTTTTGCTTTCGCTTTTTGACGCATTTGCTGTGACTTATTTAAGTGTTGTTGTCATTTTTTTGTTTAAAACTATTAAAAAAATTATTTTCTAATGAGAAAGTTTAGCTTACAACTAAACTTTTACAAAGAGAGTATAATCTTACGAATAAGATTTCAATTTAGAACGTGTCTAGTGAAAGGCCATCATCTTTTTAATCCTCCCTCCCCTAAGAAAATCTCAAGATAAATAAATGAAAAATTTTGTCATAATAAGGTAGGTTTTTTAGACGATCTTGGAAACGCTTTAAAAGTCCTCTTGACTGATTTAGAACGGATAAAAGCTAAATATGTCGGGCCAATACAAGGACTGATGAAAGAGAAAAGAAATTGGAAAGCAGTTAGCAGTGTTATCAGGAAAAATCACAAACTTAATTATTAGAATCTAAATAAAAATAATGGTAGCATAGCTTTTTTTTTTACTGTTTCCATTACATTAGACCGAAAAAACTTTGACGAAAAAGGAACAATACGCATATTAAAGTACATTTTAAAGAATTAGCCAATATCCCGCATACTAACTTGGCACTACCTGCCAATCAATAAAAATTACCTGACAAGTAAAAAAGAACCTGCCTACTTCTGCAAAATTTTTAGACAGAATCAATCAAACTGAGATATTTACTTCAAATTTAGACTTTAATAAATAAAGCTGGGTTTGAATTCCTCAAATGCTACTGGGTAACACTGCATTGTCAGTTGCGCTGGTAATATTTCCAGTTAGTAGTTGCGCTACTAATTCCAAATGCAGTTACTAGAAGTCCTTCTCTTATCAGTTCTCAATACTCTTTGTGTTACCCAAAACAAATTTACCACCTGTTACTGTAAGAAACGTAGACAATAACAATACGTTAATTATGGTGAAAACTATGTTATAAACCATAACAACAGTGCCCGCTTTTTCTTGGCTTTCGAACACCATCTGGACTTAACTGAAAAAAAAAATATTTTCATTACTTTTCTTTTGTAATGTTCATAAATCCAAAGTTTCTCTGACTTCAGTGAATGAATATCATTATATTTTAAACAGTCAGTCTACCTTCATTAGCTCTTTCCTGTAATCATGCTTATTATTTTGATTTTTCTGTTTTATTTTTGTTTCTTTATTGTTAATATTTTGACAAATGGAAATAACACTGCTCGAAATAAATATTGTCTTAAGTATGGCACAAATGACACTCTGGCCTTCAGAAGGCTTAGGCCTTTAAAAGGCGTTACTTCTGTTTGTGATGATTTCTATTTGTTTTAGGTTTTTACTTATTATAATTTTTGCTCGTGTTGGATCTTCATTTATTCAGTTATTTTAAATAAAATAGAGCATGCCATAGGTCTCTTTGTTATTGATAGGAATTTTTATTCATTTTGAATTATTTGACTTTATTTATCTTCGTCTTTGGTTTAATGTAGCTCATTAATTTTCTTTGGAAAACTTTTTTAATATGTTAAATTTTTTGGGAATTAGTATTCTTATATAAAATTAGGGAAGTATTGTTCCAGGGAGAATGCCCTCAACCCTTTCCACCTAACAACAGGTAAATATACTAATGTAATAGAATCGAACTAGAAACATCATCTTCTATTGCGCAATCAAAATTTATGGATTGTATATATTTTTTTATAGTTGTTAAAATACAAGAAAAAAATTAATTATTTTGATGGATCTATCATTTATAGTTTTAAAATATATGTTATGGTACAAATTAGGCTATGAGTAAAAAATAGCATTAAAAAGAATATTCAAATAGTTTTTCCCTAAAATAATATCTCCTTAGAAATTTTCTTCGTGTTTTTCAACATTCAATAAAATTCTTTGAAAAGCTATGTTGTCTTTCTGGGCACCAGCTGCACCATTTCTTTTATAAATTTCAGTAAGTGAACGACATGATATCAAAGTTGAGAACGAAAAAAAAAATGAAAAAAGAAAAGAAAAAATTAAAAGAAAAGAAAAAGCTCATTTAGTGATTTTTGCTTTTCGAAGCAAAATATTATTGTCAAAATGAACAATCGTCTCCTCAATCAGATGACAGTTTTCGCCCCCTCTGACACTCTGGCCTTCAGAAGGTGGACTTCTGGCCTTTAGAAGGCGTTACTTTTGTTTGGGGTAATTTCCATTTGTTTTAGGTTTTTACTCTTATAACTTCTGCTCGGGTTGGGTTTTCATTTGTTCAGTTATTTTAAACAAAATAGAGTAAGCCATAGGCTTTTATGCAATTGATAGGGATTTTTATTCATTTGAAATTATTTGACTTTATCTATACTCGTCTTTGGTTTAATTTAGCTCATTAGTATTCTTTGGAAAACTTTTTTTTTAATGTTTTTAATTTTTTGAAATTAGTGTTTCTACATAAAATCAGGGAAGTATTTTTCCAGGGTCAATGCCCCCAACCCTTTCCACCTATCAATAGGTAAATATATTAATGTAGTATAATTGAACTAAAAACATCATCTTCTATTGCACAATCGAAATTTGTGGACCGTGTATATGTTCTTATAGTTATTAAAATACAAGAATAAATAAATTATTTTGATGGATCCATCATTTATAGTATTAAAATATGTGCTATGGTACAAATTAGGCTATGAATAAAAACTAGCATTACAAAGAATATTCAAATAGTTTTTCCCTAAAATAAAGTCTCCTTAGAAATTTTATTTGTCTTTTTCAACATTAAATATATCTTTTTGAAACACTATTTTATCTTTCTAGGCAACAGTTGTACCATTTCTTTTATAAATTTCGGTAAGTGGATATGGTACCAAAGTTGAGAACAAAAAAGAAAAAATAGAAAAGGAAAAAAGAATACAAAGCAAGGATGATGGAATTCTGACATATGAAATTTTCCTATCATACTCACTTAGCCTTCGGTAGAGAGAGACTGAAACCAGAGTTTTGCTTGAATTCCCAATACTTTGTGCTTGAGCCAAACACAAAGTTCTGCTTTAAACGATTTCCAATGCCAGGCAAATATCTCAATTCACTATTACTTCGTATATTCCCTTGTCGATCTCGGAAAAGAGATCCTTCCAGTAAAATGTCCTGAAATTTGTTTTAAAGTTTGTTATTTTGTTAAATGAAATAGTATCGTGGTTCTATATAGACTTGATTTTCGGATTATCGGGTTGGATATACTGTTTTGTCCTAGGTGATAGGATGGATGAGTAAGGTCTAGACTTTGTTCTAGTGCTTATTTATCTTAGCTACTGAATTAGAAAGACGGTTTTTTTTCTTTCTTTTTTTTTTTTTTTTTTTTTTTACATTTTAAAAACACGGCAAGCTTTTCGGATTCGGAATCAGCACATATTTTTAGTCGGGTAGTGAAAGAATCATTTGTATAGCAATTTGTTTGAGGTTGACCCCTTTTTTCACAACTTTCCTAGAACCTCTACCCCAAACTCACTCTCTATCAAAGCTTTAAGCCCCAAACAATTCTTTTGACTTTAAACATTTATTTTCACGTTCATCAGCAAAAAAAAAACAAACTTAGAAATGACAAATCTAATCGCATTTGCTGGTATTTATTCAATCAACATTTTTTGCCTCAACCTCAAATTCAACCTCAAAAACCTCAAATTTGTGAAAGAGCTAGGGCAGTAAACTCTTCGGATTCGGAATCAGTACGTATTTTTTAGTCGGGTAGTGAAAGAATCATTTGTACAGCAATTTGTTTGAGGTCAAACCACATTTTTACTAGACTAATTGGCTATTTTTTATTGTTCCTACCATTTCTAGATATCGTATTTGTCACATTAATACTAACACAAATTGTTCCTGCCCTTTCTTTAGCCTGAAATCAACTAAAAAAACAAGTTTTTTCAACTGGAAGTAGGGAGCAACATTAAAACTTAAAAAGAACAGAAACTATTCTGTACATGAGGGGAACTGCCCGTTTCTAAACCCTCGCTCTTTGCTCTAAAGTCTTAAAGCTCTTTAAAAATACTTCTTATTCAAAATCAAGCAACCTTGTGTTTCACAAGTCTTTCCTAAAGAATCAGGAACGCCAAACTTTAGCGTAAAGAGCGAGGGTTGAGGAAAGGGCACCCCCTCTAAAATACAGAATAATCTCTGTTAGTTTTAAGTTTTAAAGTTGCTCCTTACTTTCAGTTGAAAAACTAGTTTTTTTTTATTAATTTGTGAGCACTTTGAAATAAATGCCAGGAAATCGTATTACCTCCCCCCTAAATAATACTTCTCCTGAAAAATTTCCTCCCCACAGAAAATTCTCCCTGTCGAAAATAACTTCCTCCCCGCAAAAAATTACCCCGAAAAATGTACGTATATTTTCAAATAACAAATAATATTTGTGAACAATATGGGAAAATTCCGTAAACTACAGCCCTTTCCCCAGAAACTATGGAGTGCCATGTCATCACGCATAGTTAAAAAAAGCATAAGTTATTGAACCTTTTGACTACGCTGAATTAAATGAATATCTTAAAATTTTGATCGAATGTCTTCGGGGGAAATATAGGCGTGGGGAAGGAGCTAGATGCCCTCAATCTTTTGGGTCACTTAAAAAAGCACTAGAACTTTCGATTTCTGTTCGAATGAGCGACATCCCGATCTTTTAGGACCACGGGTTTGATACGACCACCCCAGGAAAAAAAAAAAAAAAAAAAAAAAAAAAAAAAAAAAAAAAAACAAAAGAACACACATCTGTGATCTTTCCTCTGCCAAAAAATACAAAACCCCATATTTCTGTAGATAGAAGCTTGAAACATCTACGGAAGGGTTTTCTAATGTGCCGAATCTGACGGTGTGATGTTCGTTAAGAAAGCTTGACTTGGAGGTGTTTCCCCCTTTTTTGAAAATCTGGCAGATGTTCTCAAGCTCGTAGCTTTTGACGGGTAACATTAAACTTACCGAACTTTATATATTTGAAATCAGCACAAAAAGGCAATTCTTTTAATGTATCTATTGTTGTCCAAATTCCGTTTTTTTGAGTTTCAGTTACTACTGGGCCAAGTCACTCCTTACCATGAACTATTTGACAAGATATTAGGTAAAACAGAACAAAAGGAGACATTCAGCTACATTCTAGTGCTCAAAATAATTTCAAACGATTTACAATGTCTTGTTTACCTATTCTTTTTTCTTTAAAAGAATTGGTTTTTATTCACAATTCAAGGAAAACCATCAAATATTGAAAACCATTTTGAAAAATGCTAGATATTTCTCTGCCCATTGACAGGGTTTATATTTATTCCTTACATATTATTTGCCCCAGTCAAAATCGTATAAAGGACACATTTTTCTCCTATGTTAATAGCTTACATTATATAAAAAAATTGAAGTGCAACTATTTTGTTTTCTTCTTTATTTATTTTACTACTTCTTTATTTGTTTTTGTGTTTGATTTTTCAAATAATTAGACAGTCTCTTGGAACCAATTTCAGTCTCCTGCCTACTTGAAAACGAAAAAAAATAATTATGGCATAATATTAGCACAAAAGCCAAAATTTGGTTCCTTATGAAAACATAAGAAAAAAAATTAGGACCAATATCATTACTGATTTTATCGTTGAAATATAAAAAAATACTCCGACACAACTGTTTGAAAAGCCTGTGTTTTATTCTGAAAGTTCCCTTTTTCGCTTTTTCACCATTATCTGTAGCGTCGTCTACTTGAAAGAAGGCTTTCCGAATTCAACAGTTATTTTTAGATCAAAATTATTCTTTTTTTAGGAACTTTCTTAACTGCTTGTTTCACAAACTTGGCGAAATCGGCTTCTGAAAGTTATTAAATATAAAAAACAAGTTTTTTTAACTGAAAGTAAGGAATAACGATAAAAAATAAAACGAATAGAGATGGGTCCCTGTAGGAAAAGGACTGTCCCTTCATCAACGCTTCACTCTTTATGCTAACGTTTTTTTATTGTTTTAAGAAATAGAGTTATATGAAAAAGTTAAACTTCATATTAAAGAGGTAGGTGTCGAGGAGGGGACAGCCCCTTTCATATACGGAATAATTTCTGTTCGTTTTAAGTTTTAATGTCGCTCCTTACTTTCAGTTTAAAAAACTTGTTTTTTATTTTTAATTTCTGATCGTTTTTTAGTTAATGCAGCTTTTATTTTGGCTCGCCGTCATTGAATAAGTAAACAAAATTTGCATAAAAATTTTAATTTTCTTTTGCTAAATGGCTGTCTCTAAATTTGGTTCTGACGTAATTTACAAATTAACTTACGTAACGAACTTCTATAGTCGTATATTTTTCTTCTGGAAAAAAATACAAAGTTGCAGATTTTCTGATACGCTGAATCTGACAGTGATTTTCATTAAAATTTTTTCACTTTTAGGGGATGTTTCCCCCCTCTTTAAAAAATCAGGTACGTTTTCTCAGGCTCGTAGCCTTTGATGAGTAATACTAAGCTTAACAAAATTTGTATATTTAGAACCAGCATTATAAGCCCATTCTTTTGATACATTTATTGACATCAAAGTTCCGTTTTTAAAAGTTTCGCTTACTATTGAGCCGTGTCGCTTGTTTTTTTTTATTGTTTTTTTTATTACGTATATGTTATTAGGTATATGAGGGGGTTCTCCCCTTATTCAATACCACACTCTTTACGTTAAAAGGTAAAAAAAATTTAATTAAAACACCCCTGAATCATAAAGGCCGTTTAATTAGAATAGATAGCTTTTTAGAAAGCACTAAAAAAAACTGTAGCGTAAAGAGCGAGGTATTGACTCGGGGGAGAAACCCCTCATATACGTAATAGTTTCTGTTCATTTTAAGTTCTAATGTTGCTTCTTACTTTCAGTTGAAAAAACTTGTTTTTTTTTAATTTAATTTCTGATAGTTTTTTAAATAATGATTGGGAATCCGGCGCCCCCTTCATAGAAATGTCCCTTACCCCAAAGGAACATCCTCCACGGAAACATTATTCCGATTAACCCCCTCCTCAAGCCCCCCGCCCCCCCCCCACCAAAAAAAATTCTTCCTGAAAATGTCTGTATACTTCCCAATAACCAATACAATATGCAAGCAATGGGCAAAGTTGCAGCCCTTCCCCTGGGATCTGTGGGGGATTAAGTCATCGTAAAAGACATATTTATTAGATTTTCGACTATGCTAAACAAAATGGCTATCTCAAAATTTTGATTGGGTGACTTTGAGAAAAGTGAGCGTGGGAGGGGGCCTAGTTGCCCTCCATTTTTTTTGGTCACTTAAAAAGGGCACTAGAACTTTTAGTTTCCGTTCCAATGAGCCCTCTTACGATATTCTAGGACCACTGGGTCAATACGATTACCCCTGGGAAAAAAAACAAACAAACAAACAAACAAATAAACACGCACCCATGATCTTTCTTCTGGCAAAAAAAGCAAAATTACACATTTTTGTAGATAGGAGCTTGAAACCTCTACAATAGGGTTCTCTTATACGCTGAATATGATGGTGTGAATTTCATTAAGGCTCCATAACTTTTAGGGGGTCTTTGCCCTTTTTTTCAAAAATCAGCCAAATTTTCTCAGGCGCGTAACTTTTGATTGGTTGAATTAAACTTCATGAAACTTATATATTTGAAATAAAAATTTAAATCTGATTCTATTTATGTGTCTATTGGAATCAAAATTCCGGTTTTTATAGTTTCGGTTAACAATGAGCCGGGTCATTCCGTACTTACAGTTCGTTACTACGAACTGTTTGAAACACAATAACTAATAACAATAACTAAATAACCCGGAATCTTAAGTTAGATTGATGCAATAACAAACTTTCTAAATTTGTCTGTAATCCTATCATTTATTTCTTCTTCGAACTGTTTTTTTTTCTCGAGTGTAATTCAAAGCACATGTGATTGACTTCTACGATTTACTTGGCAATTAATTTTTGATAAATATTTGATGTCATAGAGGACAGCATAAGGTTCAGCTCTGACAGGAGGCCATTTTCCATTCGACCGTTGAGTTTAACGCTAGCCGACGAGGAACGAAATTTCTCGAGACGAATATTGACACAACAAATATAATTAAATAAAATTACGTAATGTTGACACAGCTGAAATATTCAAACAAACCTCTTGCAAAAGTCTATGCTTTATTCCAAGCTTCCACTTTTTCGCCTTTTCACCATTTATTGTTGCGTCGTCTGTTTGAAAATATGTTTTAAGAATTCGACCATCAGTTTGTTGAGCATCCCAACTAATTTCACCAAGGGCTCCAAAAGATTTTTCAGAGGTTTTAACAACTGCAGCCAATCCAACACTTCGCTGTGGCACCATCAAAATAATCTTAGTACGAGAATCAGCAATCTAAAAATATGCTAAATTAACTAAAAACATTGGCATGGAAGGAGAGAGGAATGCCTAGCTGAAAACTCACAGTCTTTTACAATCCTCAAAATCGATTGTTCAGTCAAGTTTTGACAGATGAAGGCATTTCCCTGGATTTTTCGTCGAGTTGTTTTGTGTGAATTTTTCTCTGCTAGAAAAATTAATGATTCAATGAAGACCACACAAAAATAAATGTAAAGAACCGGCACGAGAATAAAAACCCCGAGTGTATACTCTTTTATGAGGATTGGAAACAAATCTACTTTGCCACCCTTGTTGTATTTATGTATAACAAAAAACTGATAGTACTTGATAATTCGATGACCATACTCAACTGACTGACCGTATATCAAACAGTAAGATGTAAAAAAATATAGCTCAATCCAACTTTCTAGGGCTATAATAAAATAAAGGTTGAGATGGCTAGGACCCGATCTGCGGATGAAGGAGGACAGATTGCCAAAGATTATCCTAGTCGGCCAAACGTCTAGCCCCAAAAGACAAGCACGTCGTTCCCGAATGGGGTGGAAGGATT
Source organism: Artemia sp. Qi Xiang Cuo (assembly GCF_049724085.1). Lineage (NCBI taxonomy): Eukaryota > Metazoa > Arthropoda > Branchiopoda > Anostraca > Artemiidae > Artemia > Artemia sp. Qi Xiang Cuo. Next base: position 76,193,087 of record NC_142802.1, on the reverse strand, counting down.
TTATAAAGAAATATTTAAAGTAAATGGGAACTTAGCTAGCTTAAGATCGATTGGGATGGGGAAGAAGCGAGCGCAGCTGTGTTGACCTAAGACAACTTGATGCAGCAGTGAGTTGTTAGTGGTAGTATAAAAACAAACGGGGTTTCTCCAGAGTTATAGACTCTTTCTAATTACATGAGTAGATTAGATTGGTTTTTCCTTTGATTAATTAAAAAAAACTTTTTCTGCAAAATAAATTTTTCAAAGAAAAGTAAAGAACTCCATTAAACCAAAAAAGAGCAAAAATTAAACTAAATAATCTGCCAAGCACAAAACAACTTTAAATCAGCATCGATAAATAAATGAAACCCAAAACGCACAGAAATTACAATAAATAACCAAGTCGAATTCATAACGAGCAAAAATTATCATAAGTTGGGAACAGAACCCCTATGCCTTCCCAAGGCCAGAACAAAATTTGCACTTTACTGAAAAAAATATAAGTGTTTTTTACTTTTATAACTTTAATAAATCAAATAATATTAAAATTTTGATTACTAATATCAGTAAACGTATATCAAACTGACAATGAACATTCATTTGTATTTTTTCAGTAAATTGCAAACTTTGTTCTGTCCTTGGGAAGGCATAGGGGTTTTGCGCCCAACTTATGTTAATTTCTGCTCGTTTTGAGTTTGACTCAGTTATTGTAATTTCTGTTCGTTTTGGGTTTCATTTATTTATCTATGCTGATTTGTGGTAGTTTCACGCTTAGTAGATTATTTGATTTTATTTTTGCTCATTTTTGTTTAATGGAGTTCTTTACTTTTCTTTGAAAAACTTATTGTGTAGAAAAAGTTTTTCTAATTAATTTCTGTTCGTTTTAAAATGACATAGTCTTTTCAGGGAACAAGAAAATAATACTTTAAATATTTTCGTTTTTTAAGACTTTATAGTTTGGCCTGCTATTTGTATGCTGGAGAAAAATTTTCAGCAATTTTTAAAAACATACACCCTCTTAAAAATCTGGACACAAATAGTACTGTTTAATTTAGTTTCATACCTCCTCTAGATGACCTGAAATGGATAACTTGATACCATTCGCAAGAAAATCTGCTTACTTTATTTGATAGGTTGGATACACTTACGCTTTTTTAATTTGGTTAAATTGTAAGAGTAGAAGTAGCCCCGAAAGTTTGAACATAATACTCTCAGTCGTTCTTGGGATACTACTGAGATACCTTTTTGGGAATTAGCATTATCACATATCATTTTGATTTAATCTTAAGGCAAAATTTAGTTTTTAAACATAATGGGCAAATGGGAGGGTGGGCGTGGGAGGGTGGGAGTGGAAGCAGGATTAGTTGCCCTCCAATCACTTTCGACTATTAAACAAGGCATCAGCTGTTTCTATTTTCAATCGAATGAGCCCTTTTCGAAGTTCCCACGACAACTCCTTCGATACGAAGTGCCCTGGTCTAAACAACAACAACAACAAAAAATATCACTAATCACTTTCGTCCATTAAAAAGGACACTAGCCCTTTGAACTTCAAATCGAATGAGCCTCTTTTCAAGTTTCTACGACAAAGTCCTGCTCAAAGGTATACTTTCCTGAACTTTGAACTACGTGGAAGAAAATGGCTATCTCAAAACCTTTATTGGGTGTGTTTGGGGAAAACGTGGACGTGAGAGGCGGGTTAGTTGTCCTCTAATCACTTTTGACTATTAAAAAGGGCACTAGCCCTTTGAATTACCAATCGAATGAGCATTTTTTAAAGTTTCTATGACAACGCCTTCTATAGAAAACCTTTTAAGCCCCAGGGCATAACTTACAACCCTTGCCCTAAGGGCTGTGAAGGACTGTCCTCAAAAACATAATTTCTATCTGGAAATCAACTACGCTGAACAAAATGGCTATCTCAAAATTTTGATTGGATGTGTTTCGGGAAATGGTGAGCGAGGAAGGGATGTTAATCACCTTCCAATCACTTTCGAATATTAAAAAGGGCACAAGCAACTCCAATTTCAAATTGAATGAGCGCTTTTAAAATTTCTACGACAACTTCTTCGATACGAAGTGCCCTGCTCCAAAGGAAAAAATTAATAAATAATACACTGTGCCAACATCGTTCTTATATGCCCCCAGGGCATAACTCAAAACCTTTGCCCTGAGGGTTGTTGGGGAATGTCCTCCTCTTTACTTAGTCCCCGTTCATTGTCTCGTTCTCGAGTGTCCCGTTCTTTACTTAGGCAGCGTGATCGCGCTGCCTATGATTTATACAACAACTTTCTATATAAAACTTATATGCCCCCAGGGCATAACTTACAACCCTTGCACTGAGGGCTCTGAGGGGTTTATCATCCTAAAAGACCCAATTTCCAGAACATTCAACTACGTTGAACAAAAGGGATATCTCAAAATTTTGATTGGATGTGTTTTGGAAAATGGTGGGCGTGAAAGGGGCATTAGTCGCTATCCAATCACTTTAAACTATTAAAAAAGGCAATAGCCCTTTCAATTTCCAATCGAATGAGCCCTTTTGAAGTTTCTACGACAACGCTTTCAATATAAACTTTATATGCCCCAGGGTATAACTTGCAACCCTTGCACTAAGGGCACTGAGGGGGTCATCATCCTAAAAGACAAAATTTAGAACTTTCAACTACGTTGAATAGAATGGATATCTCAGAATTTTCATTTGATGTGTTTGGGAAAATGGTGGGCATGAGAGGGCCGTTAGTCGCTATCCAATCATTTTCAACTATTAAAAAAGACCCTAGCCCTTTCAATTTCCAATTGAATGAGCCCTTTTGAAGTTTCTACGACATCGCTTTCAATAAAAAACTTATATGCCCCCAGGGCATAACTTACAACCCTAGCCCTGAGGGCTCTGGGGGGAAGGGTTGTCATCCTTAAAGACCTAATTTTCAAAACTTTCAACTTCGTTGAATAAAATGGCTATCTAAAAGTTTTGATTGGATGTGTTTGGGGGAATGATGGGCGTGGGGGAGGGGGTCTAGTTGCCCTCCAACCACTTTCGACTATTAAAAAGGGCACTAGCCCTTTGTATTTCCAATCGAATGAGCCCCTTTTGAAGTTTCTACGACAACACCTTCTATAAAAACCTAATATGCCCACACGGCATAACTTAAAACCCTTGCCCTGAGGGTTGTGGGGGAGTGTCCATCCCAAAAATATATTCGCTATCTGGAATTCAACTACGCTGAACAAAATGGCTATCTCAAAATTTTGATTTGTTGTGTTTGGGGGAATGATGTGCGTGAGGGAGGAGGGGGGCTAGTTGCCCTCCAATCACTTTCGACTATTAAAAAGGGCACTAGTCCTTTGAATTTAAAATCGAATGAGCCCCTTTTGAAGTTTCTACGACAACACCTTCTATAAAAACCTTCTATGCCCCCACGGCATAACTTAAAACCCTTGCCCTGAGGGTTGTGGGGGAGTGTCCTCCTAAAAAATATATTTTCTATTTGGAAATCAACTACGCTGTACAAAATGGTTATCTCAAAATTTTTATTGGATGTGTGTGGGGGAATGATGGGCGGGGGGGGGGCTAGTTGCCCTCCAATCACTTTCGACTATTAAAAAGAGGCCAAGCCCTTAGAATTTCTAATTTAATAAGCCTTTTTTGAAGTTTCTACTACAACGCCTTCTATAAAAAACTTATATGCTCCCAAGGCGTAACTTAAAACCCTTGCCCTGAGGGTTGTGGGGGAGTGTCCTCCTCAAAAATATATTTTCTATCTGGAAATCAACTACGCTGAACAAAATGGCTATCTCAAAATTTTGATTGGATGTGTTTGGGGGAATGATGGGCGTGGGGGGGGGGCTAGTTGCCCTCCAATCACTTTCGACTATTAAAAAGGGCACTAGCCCTTCGAATTTCCATTCGAATGAGCCTGTTTTGAAGTTTCTACGACAAAACCTACTATAAAAACCTTATATGCTCCCAGGGCATAACTTAAAACCCTTGCCCTGAGGGTTGTGGGGGAGTGTCCTCCTCAAAACACATTTTCTATCTGGAAATCAACTGCACTGAACAAAATGGCTATCTCAAAATTTTGATTGGAAGTGTTTGGGGGAATGATGGGCGTGGGGAGGGGGTAGTTGCCCTCCAATCACTTTCGACTATTAAAAAGGGCACTAGCCACCCCAATTTCCAATCGAATGAGCCCTTTTTGAAGTTTCTACGACAACTCCCTCGATACGAAGTGTCTGTCGAATAAAAAAAAAACACACTGTGGACACATCGTTCTTTACAATGATTAAATAAAAAAAACAAGTTTTTTTAACTGAAAGTAAGGAACGACGTTAAAACTTAAAACGAACAGAAATTATTCCGTATATGAAGGGGGCTGTCCCCTCCTCAACACCTCGCTCTTTACGCTAAAGTTTTTTTATTGTTTAAAAAAATAGAGTTGTGAGAAAGTCAAACTTTAGCGTAAAGAGCGAGGCGTTGAGGAGGGGACAGCCCCCTTCATATACGGAATAATTTCTGTTCGTTTTAAGTTTTAACGTCGTTCCTTACTTTCAGTTAAAAAAACTTGTTTTTTTTATTTAATTTTTGAACGTTTTTGAATTAATGCAGGTTTTGATTTTGGCTCACCGTACATGAATAATTAAAACAAAATTTGCATATTATATTTGGTTAAATGGCTTTCTCGAAACTTGTTTAATTTTATTTACGAACGTTTTTATTAGTAATAAATATACGTAACTTAGAATTAACTTACGTAACGAACTTCTATATTCATAAATTTTTAACACGTATATTAGGGGGTTCGCCCCCTAGTCAATACCCTGCTCTTTAAACTATAGTTCGAATTTTTTTTCCAGTTCTTTAAAAATGACCTCTTAATCACAATCAGTTGATCAGTTGAAAAACTTGTTTTTTTTATTTAATTTCTGATCTTTTTCTTTAATAATGCTGGGAAATCCGGCACCCCTTCATAGCAATGTCCTTTCCCCCATGAAAACTTCCTTCATGGAAAGATCTTCCCATATAACCTCCGACCCTCTCCTTTCCCCACCTACCAGAAAAAATCTCCTCTGAAAACGTCTGTATACTTCCCAATAACCAATACTATATGTTAACATTGAGTAAAGTTCATAACTTTCAGCCCTCCCCCTGGGGACTTTGGGGGATCAAGTCATCCTAAAGGACATTTTTATCATATTTTCGACGATGTTGAACAAAATGGCTATCTCCAAATTTTGATCAGCTGACTTTGGAAAAAAATGAGAGTGGGAGGGGGCTAGTTGCCCTCCATTTTTTTTGGTCACTTAGAAAGGGAACTAGAACTTTTAATTTCCGTTCCAATTAGTCCTTCCACGATATTCTAGGACCACTGGGTCGATACAATCACCCCTGGTAAAAAAAAACAAAAAAAAAAACAAACAAACGAATAAACACGCATCCGTGATCTTTCTTCTGGCAAAAAATGGAAAATTCCACATTTTTGCAGATAGGAGCTTGAAACCTCGACAGTAGGGTTGTCTAATACGCTGAATCTGATGGTGTGATTTTCATTAAGGTTCTATAACTTTTAGGGGTCTTTCCCCCTTTTTTCGAAAATCAGCCAAATTTTCTCAGGCACGTAACTTTTGATGGGTAAGATTAAACTTAATGAAACTTATATATTTGAAATCAGAATTAAAATTTGATTCTTTTGATGTATCTATTGGTATCAAAATCCCGTTTTTTAGAGTTTCGGTTACCATTGTGCCGGGTCGCTCCTTACTTACAGTTCGTTACCACGAACTGTTTGATACATAAATATTTTCATGACATGCGAAGCAAACAGAAAGAGGCGTAGTAAAGAGTACAACTCTAGAGGACTCATTTTGTAAAGAAAAAATAAACAAAAAAGTAAACAAGTCGTCTATTAGGCTTGATATTGAGTTCTATTAGGCTTGAGAACTAAAAAACTAGTGAAGAGCATTAACAAGCTAATAAATCAAAGGACATGTAATTGACGGTGGAATGCTGCAAAAAAAGTAAATTACAAGAAAAAAAAGTCTTGTTGAAAATAAAAATAGTATGGGATAACCACGAATTGTTTATTGAATGATTTAGCTACTGCCGCACTGCGTCCAGTCCAGCAATTCATTATAACACCATCAAAATGACCTTAGTATGAGAACTAAATAGAAAAAAAACAACGTTTTTTTAACTGAAAGTAAGGAGCGATATTAAAACATAAAACGAACAGAAATTATTCCGTATATGAAAGGGGCTGTCCCCTCCTCAAAGACAAAAGTCATCCTCAAAGACATATTTGTTAGATTTTCGACTATGCTGAACAAAATGGCTATCTCAAAATTTCGATTGGGTCACTTTGGAAAAAAATGAGCGTGGGAGGGGGCCAAGTTGCCTTCCAGTTTTTTGGTCACTTAAAATGGCCACTAAAGCTTTTGATTTTCGTTCGAATAAGCCCTCTCACGTTATTCTAGGACTACTGCATCGATACGATGACCCCTAGGAAAAAAAAAAAAAAAAAACTAAACACGCATCCCTGATCTTTCTTCTGGCAAAAAATACAAAATTCCACAGTTTTGCAGATAGGAGCTTTAAACTTCTATCCTAGGGTTTTCTGATACGCTGAATCCGATGGTGTGATTTTCATTAAAGTTCTATGACTTTAATGGGTTGTTTCCCATTTTTTTCGAAAATAAGGCAAAATTTCTCAGGCGAGTAATTTTTGATGGGTAAGATTAAACTTGATGAAACTTATAAATTTGAAAACAGTATAAGAAATAGATACTATTGATGTATCTATTGGTTTCAAAATTTCGTTTTTTAGAGTTTCGGTTACTATTTAGCCGGGCCACTCCTTACTTACAGTTCGTTACCACGAACTGTTTGATCACCAATCTACAAGTATACTGAATTAACTTTGGTGTGGCACTGAGACGAATAATTTTCATATGACATACTGCTGCATAGGATACAGCTCAAGAAAATGCATATTCAAAAATAAATGCAGAGTTTTGGTATCCGTAATAGTCTATAATCTACTATCTGAAATAAATGCTAAAAAAAAAAACTACACACCTGCTACCTTAAAAAGATTTTTGTAGAATTTTTTGTACTTAAACGAATTTCTTGGCTCAAATATTTGTGAAAAACTAAGAACTACAAAAATAAACGAAGAGCATTAAAAAAAAAACACTTTCAACAAATTTGCTTTAAGTACAACAAAATTAGCAACCTTTTTTTTTTACACGATTCAATTAACAATGAGCTGTTGTGGGACTGCTGCTAAAAAATGAAATTATAAGAGATTTTGGTAAAAGCCAAACTAGCTGCATATTTTTCTCTTAATTGACAATGCTTCTGGAACCATGTTACCAAAAACTTGCGAAAAACTGGGACCTGAAATGCCAGCTGTCAACCATTTACCTAGGTTTCCCCCCAGAATTATGTCTGTTGAATTTCCTGCAAAAGTAATAGTGAGGCGCCGTCAAAATGACGTTAGTACAAGAAACATCAATCCACCAATGTACTGAAATTAACTTTGGTATGCTTTTGATACCTATTTTCATCTGCCATGGAGTACTCCACACCTTACCCTTTTTTAGGCTTTGGGTCAAAGCGGTTGAACCTTTGATACCACAATAGTTGTGAAATAACTATGTGAAATAATAGTAAGTGAAATAATTGCACTTCCTGTTTTATGAGCTCAAGTAAAGTGATCCTCGCCAATATTTCACCCTTGGAAAATCAATAAATAAAAGTGATAGCATGATAATATCTTCCTGTATACAAGATATTGGTAGTGTGGGGCTCTGGAAAAATAATTTTCAACTTTTTTCTATGGCTAGACCTGCCATGGATGTTTTGCAGTATCTTTCTAACAATAAGACGAATCTTTAATTATTATGAATACAATTTCGATTCTTAAGGGAAAAGAGGGGGTTTGGGGTTGAGGCAGTGGATCAGCGAGAATTCACCCCACTTTTCACCCCACCCTATACAATTTTACTCCTGTTTTCCGAGCTTATCTGCTATAGCAAGTAAGGATTCCGTTGGCACCCTGTATTCAAAGAGGCACCATCTTCATTATTTTATTGTTTTTCCTCATCACGAAAAATTGCCAAATATTGATCACAGCGGCACCCTATAATTTTAACAGTAAGATCGTATCATCAACATAACTTAATTGATTGCTCCAAAATAAATCGATCAGCTTTCGTGTTTTTAGATACCTTTAAACTTCTTGGGTGTCGATATTACTAGGCTGTTTCTTGGGTGGGCTGTTGCTTTACTTTGATATAAGGAAGTTCAAGTAATCAACTAAAACAGTCCGTATGCAGCTTAGACACAACTTAGTAGCGCGTAGAGCTGAATCTACCTGGTCAATGTCTTGAAGGAATTGCTCGTTTAAACACGGATCTAGTACAAATTAAATAAAAAAAAACAAGTTTTTTTTAACTGAAAGTAAGGAGCGATATTAAAACTTAAAACGAACAGAAATTGTTCCGTATATGAAAGGGGCTGTCCCCTCCTCAACGTCTCGCTCTTTACATTAAAGTTTTTATTGTTTAAAAAAATAGAGTTGTAAGAAAGAGTCAAACTTTAGCATAAAGAGCAAGACGTTGAGGAGGGGACAGTCCCTTTCATAAATAGAATAATTTCTGTTCGTTTTAAGTTTTAATGTCGCTCCTTTCAGTTATTAAATAAAAAAACAAGTTTTTTTAACTGAAAGTAAGGAGCGACGTTAAAACTTAAAACGAACAGAAATTATTCCGTATATGAAGGGGGCTGTCCCCTCCTCAACGCCTCGCTCTTTACGCTAAAGTTTTTTTATTGTTTAAAAAATAGAGTTGAGAGAAAGTCAAACTTTAGCGTAAAGAGCGAGGCGTTGAGGAGGGGACAGCCCCTTTCATATACGGAATAATTTCTGTTCGTTTTAAGTTTTAACGTCGTTCCTTACTTTCAGTTAAAAAAACCTGTTTGTTTTGTTTAATTTTTGAACGTTTTTGAATTAATTCAGGTTTTGGTCTTGGCTCACCGTACATGAATAACTAAAACAAAATTTGCATATTATATTTGGTTAAATGGCTTTCTCGAAACTTGTTTAATTTTATTTACGAACGTTTTTATTAGTAATAAATATACGTAACTTAGAATTAACTTACGTAAAGAACTTCTATATTCATAAATTTTTAACATGTATATTAGGGGGTTCGCCCCCTAGTCAATACCCTGCTCTTTAAACTATAGTTCGAATTTTTTTCCAGTTCTTTAAAAATGACCTCTTAATCACAATCAGTTGATCAGTTGAAAAACTTGTTTTTTTTTTTATTTAATTCCTGATCTTTTTCTTTAATAATGCTGGGAAATCCGGCGCCCCCTTCATAGCAATGTCCCGTCCCCCATGAAAACTTCCTTCATGGCAAGATCCTTCCATATAGCCCCCGCCCCGCTCCTTCCCCCACCTACCAGAAAAAATCTCCTCTGAAAAAGTCTGTATACTTCCCAATAACCAATACTATATGTTAACATTGAGTAAAGTTCATAACTTTCAGCCCTCCCCCTGGGGACTTTGGGGGATCAAGTCATCCTAAAAGACATTTTTATCATATTTTAGACCATGTTGAACAAAATGGCTATCTCAAAATTTTGATCGGGTGACTTTAGGGAAAAAAATGAGCGTTGGAGGGGGCCTAGTTGCCCTCTATTTTCTTGGTCACTTAAATAGGGCACTAAAACTTTTAATTTCCGTTCCAGTTAGCCCTCCCACGATATTCTAGGATCACTGGGTCGATACGAACACCCCTGGGAAAAAAAAAAAAAAAACAAAAAAACAAACAAACAAACAAAAAAACACGCAACCATGATCTTTCTTCTGGCAAAAAATGCAAAATTACAGATTTTTTCAGATAGGTGTCTGAAATATTTACATTAGGGTTCTCTTATACGCTGAATATGACGGTGTAATTTTTATTAAGGTTCTATAACTTTTAGGGGGTATTCCCCCCTTTTTTCGAAAATCAGCCAAATTTTATCAGGCGCATAATTTTGATAGGTAGCTCTAAACTTGATGAAAATTATATATTTGAAATCAGCATTAAAATCTGATTCTTTTAATGTATCTATTGGCATCAAAATTCCGTTTTTTCGAGCTTCGGTTACCATTGAGACGGGTCACTCCTGAATTACAGTTCGTTACCACGAACTGTTTGATTAAATAAATAAAAACAGGTTTTTTTAATTGAAAGCAAGGAGTGACGTTAAAACTTTAAAAGAACAGAAATTATTCCGTATATGAAAGGAGGTGTCCCTTCCTCAACGCCTCGCTCTTTACGCTAAAGTTTGACTCTGTCTCACAACTTTATTTTTTAAAACAATAAAAAGTTTGACTTTCTCACAACTCTATTTTTTAAAACAATAAAAAACTTTAGCGTAAAGAGCGAGGCGTTGAGGAGGGGACAGCCCCTTTCATATACGGAATAATTTCTGTTCGTTTTAAGTTTTAATGTCGCTCCTTACTTTCAGTTTAAAAAACTTGTTTTTTTTATTTAATTTCTGATCGTTTTTTAGTTAATGCAGCTTTTATTTGCATACAAACTTTACTTTTCTTTTGCTAAATGTATGTCTTTACAAATTAACTTACGTAACTAACTTCTATATTCGTATATTTTTCTTCTGGCAAAAAATACAAAGTTGCAGATTTTTGCAGATATGAGCTTGAAACCTATGTAATAGGGTTTTCTGATACGCTGAATCTGACGGTGTGATTTTCATTAAAATTCTTTCACTTCTAGGGGATGTTTCCCCTCTTTAAAAAATCAAGTAAATTTTCTCAGGCTCGTAGCCTTTGATGAGTAATACTAAACTTAATAAAATTTATATATTTAGGATCAGCATTATAAACACATTCTTTTGATACATTTATTGACATCAAAATTTCGTTTTTAAAAGTTTCGATTACTATTGAGCTGTATTGCTTGTTTTTTATTGTTTTTTTTTATTAAGTATATGTTATTACTTATATGAAGAGGTTCTCCCCTTAGTCAATACCACGCTCTTTACGTTAAAATTTAAAAAAATTTTGATTCACAAACCCCTGAATCACAAAGACCGTTTAATTAGAATAGATAGCTCTTTTGAAAGCACTAAAAAAAACTGTAGCGTAAAGAGCGAGGTATTGACTTGGGGGAGAACCCCTCACATACGTTATAATTTCTGTTCGTTTTAAGTTCTAATATTCCTTCTTACATTTCAGTTGAAAAAACTTGTTTTTTTTTATTTAACTTCTGATCGTTTCTTAAATAATGCTTGGAAATCCGGCGCCCCTTCATAGAAATGTCCCTTACCCCAAAGAAACATCCTCCACGGAAATATTCTCCAGAGTAATTCCCTCCTCTAGCCCCCCCCCTCCAGAAAAAATCCTTCCTGAAAATGGTTGTATACTTCCCAATAACCAATAAATAATGCTGGCAAGTCCGGCGCCCCCTTCATGGCAATTTCCCTTCCCCCATGAAAACTTCCTTCATGGAAAGATCCTTCCATATAGTCCCCGACCCTCTCCTTCCCCCACCTACCAGAAAAATCTCCTCTGAAAAAGTCTGTATACTTCCCAATAACCAATACTATATGTTAACATTGAGTAAAGTTCATAACTTTCAGCCCTCCCCCTGGGGACTTTGGGGGATCAAGTCATCCTAAAAGACATTTTTATCATATTTTCGACCATGCTGAACAAAATGGCTATCTCAAAATTTTGATCGGGTGACTTTGGGAAAAAAATGAGCGTGGGAGGGGGCCTAGTTGCCCTCCATTTTTGGTTACTTATAAAGGGCAGTAGAACTTTTAATTTCCGTTCCAATGAGCCCTCCCACGATATTCTAGGACCACTGGGTCGATACAATCACCCCTGGGAAAAAAAACAAACAAAAAAAAACAAACAAACAAATAAACACGCATCCGTGATCTTTCTTCTGGCAAAAAATGAAAAATTCCACATTTTTGTAGATAGGAGCTTCAAACCTCTACAGTAGGGTTCTCTGATACGCTGAATATGATGGCGTGATTTTCATTAAGGTTCTATAACTTTTAGGGGGTCTTTCCGCCTTTTTTCGAAAATCGGCCAAGTTTTCTCAGACGCGTAACTTTTGATGGGTAGGACTAAACTTGATGAAAGTTATATATTTAAATTCAGCATTGAAATTTGATTCTTTTGATGTATCTATTGGTATCAAACCCGTTTTCAAGAGTTTCAGTTACCATTGAGCCGGGTCGCTCCTTACTTACAGTTCGTTACCACGAACTGTTTGAAAAAAAACTTGTTATTTTTATTTAATTTTTTAACGTTTTTGAATTAATGCAGGTTTTGATTTTGGCTCACCGTATATCAATAATTAAAACAACATTTTCATATTAATTTTATTTTTATTTGGTTAAATGGCTTTCTCGAAAGTTGTTAAATTTTTTTACGAACGTTTTTATTAGTAATAAATATAAGTAACTTACGAATTAACATATGTAACGAACTTCTATATTCGTATATTTTTAAAACGTATATTATGGGGTTCGCCCCCGAGTCAATACCTCGCTCTTTACGCTAAAGTTCAAATTTTGTTCCAATTCTTTAAAAATGACCCCCTAATCACAAAGGCTGTTAATTAGAATAAATAGCTCTTATGAAAGTACTAAAAATAAAATCTTTGGCTTAAAGAGTGAGGTATTGATTAGGGGGCGAACCCAATCATATACGCAATAATTTCTGTTCGTTTTAAGTTTAGATGTTGCTCCTTACTTTCAGTTGAAAAACTTTTTTCTTTATTTAATTTCTGATCGTTTTTTAAATAATGCTGTGAAATCCGGTGCCCCCTTCATAGCAATGTCCCTTCCCCCATGAAAACTTCCTCCATGGAAAGACCCTCCCACATAACCCCCCACCCCCCATAACCAGAAAAAATCCCCCCTGAAAACATCTGTATACTTCCCAATAACCAATACTATATGTAAAATTTGGGTAAAGTTCACAACTTTCAGCACTCCCCCCGGGGACTTTGGGTGATTAAGTTATCCTAAAAGACATAGTTATTATATTTTCGACCATGCTGAGCAAAATGGCTATCTCAAAATTTTGATCGGATGACTTTGGGAAAAAAGAGCGTGGGAGGGGGCCTAGTTGCCCTCCATTTTTTTGGTTACTTAAAAAAGGCAATATAACTTTTAATTTCCGTTCGAATGAGCCCTCAAACGATATTCTAGGACCACTGGGTCGATACGATCACCCCTGGAAAAAAAATTAAATAAACACACATCCGTGATCTTTCTTCTGGCAAGAAATGGAAAATTCCACATTTTTGCAGATAGGAGCTTGAAACCTCTACAGCAGGGTTTTCTGATACGCTGAATCTGATGGTGTGATTTTCATTAGAGTTCTACGACTTCTAGGGGGTGTTCCCCCCTTTTTTCGAAAATCAGGCAAATTTTCTGAGGCGCGTAACTTCTGATGGGTAGGACTAAACTTGATGAATATACTTAGATATTTATATTTGAAATCAGCATTAAAATCTGATTCTTTTGATGTATCTATTGGTATCAAAATTTGGTTTTTAGAGTTTCGGTTACTATTGAGCCGGGTCGCTCCTTACTTACAGTTCGTTACCACGAACCGTTTGATTACTACGAAATGTGGCAGAGAAATGACAAGCGCTTGATCTTCGCAATTTACAAGATAACATTGTTGACAGCAGCTTATCAATACCAGTCCGTATTCAGGTTGGGGATATACAGTGTAAACCAGGTTGATGTAGCCTTTTTTTAAGCATCATCAACATCTAAACATTTTCTTTTCTTAGCGTGGTCTTTTAGTTAGGAAACTAAAACAAAAGTTATACGGCATTAAATCACAGCTGTACAGGTGGCTGAACGGTAAAGTTTTCAATCGAAGTTTTCCAGAAAAGGTGCCGCTGGGTCTTTTTTTACTTTCCTAATCTTTTTTTTTCATTAGAGGAGTTTTTAACTTTCTCAATACATCTTTATAATAAATTCCTTTAACATTTTTTATTCTAATAGAACTGAACGTGTGAAAAAGGTTTCTTGTAAATGCCAAAAACTAGTTGTCACAGCTATTTGGATTATTTTATTTATTTTTCAAGTGAATTTTCGTTAATACATGGTTTGGATCATTGTAGCTAAATTTCTCAACTTGCCCTCGTATATTATCTTTCAGTTAGGGCCTGTACAAAAGTACTGCACAGAGGATGCAAGTCACTCACTAGCATTCGCAATACGGCTCACCAAACCCCTCGACAAGAGGCAGAAAGACATGATAAACGTAACTGTAATTTTTTTTTTAAAGTTTCATGAATATGCCTCAAAAGAAACATATGGAAACATAGCACTTATTTTTTAAACGGAACTGCAGACAAATTTAATTTGAAATCTGCATTACCATGTAGATTGTAGATTTACTATGTAGTGCATCTATATTACTATTTTCCAAGCAATACTTTATAAGCTAAAAATAACTGTATCCATTGGTTATTCCCCGACCAAAGGCTTACTTCTGCTAGCATGAAATTCCCGTCCGGGTCTAGTCAATAAACTGGTGACCTAATTGGACGCTAATCACTCTGAACATACAGGGAGTTGCATACTACAAATAAATAGTAACAAGCGTTGCCACACATGCAAGTTTTGGTCTTACTATAGTGAATAAAAATACACCATTTTGGCCCAAAAGGGTAACCATGCACAAGAATGGATGTTAAGTTTCGGTTATTCCCCAGTAACATGTGTTTAGTGTCAAAACCAAACGAGCGTCATGTTGAATATATACTAAAGCTCATAAAAACGTGTGACGTCACAAGAACAATAACCACAGAAGGTACATTAGTAACATTGATGGTAGCCCTAATGGTAACCCGGTGGGTCTATGAGGTCACACCAAAAGAGGGGATGAAAGAGGGGGAGACATGTCTAGCCCCTTTTCAAATATTCAAATTTCTCTTTAATTACACACTTTCGGTTACTTAGTTGCTGAAAAGATCCCAACGACGTTCTGTCAATTAAAATAAGTTCTAATTGAAGTTGCATCTAATTTAGATATAATCTAACTTAGACAATAACTGATGTTATACTAATATTAATATATTAATTATTTGATATTGATGTTAGCATGAATTTAAACATTATTATATTAATATAATGCATTAATATATTGATACATTAAGATGATAACTGACGATAAAGAAGACAATAATTAATAATATATTCAATAAAAACATCTAGTCATACAAAGATTTAAACAATATTAAAAGATCAATACATATTGGTTGAAATAACTATGCCTACATGCAGAAAAGCACTTCTCGTGGAATTTAACATGAGTAATAATTACAGACATTAGATGTTATATACGTGTGACATGCGTAATCGAAGCGTCTCGTAACTTCTGTTCTCGATATTGTCTTATAAGAAATAATCCAACGGCTGTGAAAGTCCATAAGTTACTATTAGCAAAACTTTCACATTTGAAGTTGGTATAAGATTTTTTTTTTTTTTTTTTTACGGAAAGGCGTTTTCTATTTTTTTTTTTTTTTTTTTTTTTTTTTTAGATTACCTTTTTAAATAGAGGAACAGTCGTATTAGTATTGGTTGTGCAGAATTTTTAATTTTCTGAGGAAAAAAAACAGAAAATACTTATCTAGAGACATTGTTTTTGTTCCTATTAGCTCTCAAAACCTTATTTACATTTTAGATTTATTTCGGAGAGATATGGTTAACTGAACCATATTTCAGCCAATCAACACTGATCCATCCGATACGGAGCTCCTGCAACTTCCTAATTTTCAAACATCCCATAAAATGAAGAAATAGAAAGATACAAAGCTTCTTTACTTCTATTTTGGACACAAAAAAACATATATTACGAAATATATCGATTTTTCAAACAATCACATTCTAAATAAAATAAAATATAATTTAAATTTTTTCTCAGTAAGAGTCAAGCATGGATTCTTTTTTTTCTTGTTTGCTCATCCACTATCGGTGTAAAAAAAGAAGAGAAAACAGTAAAAACGCCAAAATCGGAGACAAGTAGGTAAGGACTAAGACACCGTGAGGTTAATCAAGTCGCTTGATTAAATACGAAAAAAAAAAAAATTAAAATACCGACTTACCGAAGTACCATTAAACATAATATCATATCCAAAATTTTTACTGCCATCAGGCACGAGACGCAGCACAGTTTTGTGGGATTTAATCTTGCCCTTCTTCTCGTACATAGTTGTCAAATTGACACTAGCAACTTCAATACTATACACTTTGCCAAATTCTGTTGTTCGAACGTGGTTATGAAGGTCAGCTCGAAGCTTGGGCTCGTCTGCATCGAATAATGAGACTTTCCGTTTAATCTAAAAAAAAAACAACTTCTGACAATTTTTTCTTCTGCATTTCTTAAATTATAACATTGATTTCTTCACAACAGGCGCAAATACCACAAAAAAAGATAAAGAATATTAAAATAGAAAAATAATTAGTTCACAATGGCTGTAACTCGTTGTTCTTGTTACAGACAAGTTTTTTTCTAAACACATTTCCAATTAATATTTTAATAGATTTAATATCATTGCAGAAACATTTCTAAAAGTCGGAGAAGGATCCGGTATTCTGAAAATTCTGCTTACCTTGCTGTCAAATCTGTACTAATGTTATAGATATTTTAAACAAAATGTAAATTACAAAATAGAGGATCAATAAGTTGAAAGACGAAATTGACATCTTGACTCACAAATTCGTAAATGTTAAGCTAGACTTATTATAGAGAATCTAATCTTCAAATGTAAAGAGCTTCTTGCTTTGAGTTCGTTCCAAGGTGGCAACATTGGATCGCGACGTTAAACGATCTTGACCGTAAGTCCGTAGTGCTTTCACTGTACTTTCAAAGGAAAGGACAAACGTGATTCAAAGTCTACCACCCTTTCGTAGGCCCTGAGGGGCCCCACATCAAAAATCGTGCAGGAGCTACCCTAGTCCCATGAGAGTCATATGGCACAGTATTTGCCATCTTCTAATAATAATTCATTTTTGGTTGCTTTTTTGGTTATTTGTCGTGTTGGTTCTTTTTTGCTTTTGGCTATTTTCGGTTGCTTAAAAGTACCCCCGATCTGAGCCTCAGTTATCCTTTCAACTTAACTGATCAGAAGTAATGCTTGTGAACAGATATTTTCGAACCCAAGTAGCCTTTTCTAGCTAAGTAGCAAACAATTGATTTTATTTCCAATATTATGTTTTGATACTTACAAAAGGCCCTTGATAAAGCAATTTCCTTGAAAACGAGCACTTAAACAGCTCTCTAAAATGGCCCAGTTCACTTCTAGCAGTAGAGGAAACGAAAAAGAAAAAAAGAGGACACATCATTGCCATCCATACAAAAAAGTGATTTTCCTTATCGTCCTAGCCAGGGGACTGTAAAATTCCTGAACAGGGATTTTGGCAATGACGATTCAAATGGTGCACTTTTTGTTTCGATATGAAACCACTTTTAGAGGTTTTAGGCTATTTTTTGATTCCCTTAATTTTGTTTCACAATGATATTTTAGCATTAAGACTAATTTAGATGGTAGTAACTATTCTTTAATTAGCTATAAATGGCAATTGTTTCTCATTTGCAAGTTGTTTTTTTTTTAAATCACATTTTTTAATGTTGGTTACCACGGTCCGTGGTCCGTTCCTTACTAGGTTGCAGCTACTGCTGTAACCATAATAAGATATTTATTTCGAAAAATTTCTATTACGAACCCAGATTTACCAAATTTGCATTTTGGAATCCAAAATAAGAAAAAGACCAAATTTATATAAAACTGTCTAAAAATTCATTAACACATAATAACGCCAAACGAAATGTTAGTAGAGTAAGTCAAATCAAGGCGTCAACTGATAGAACTGTAAAAGAGGGAAAGTCATAACATGTCAAAAATATTGAAAAACAATAGAACTACTGAAATTTATAAAAATCTGAAATTTTTTTATTTTCGTATCTGGAAGTAAAGCAGTGAATGAGTTACATGATAAGTACGGGGTAACGAACCCCGTAAAAATAGTTCGTGGTAATTAACTGTAGGACAGGAGTGACCCGGTTCAAAGCTAGCTCAAACTCCAAAAGACGAAACTCTTGTACCAATAAACATATCAAAGTAACCAGATTTTAGTGCTGATTTCAAATATATAAGCTTGATCAAGTTTAATCTTACTCATCAAAAGTAAAGCGCCTGAAAAAATTTGGCTGATTTTCGAGAAAAGGGGGACAGACCCCCTAAAAATTACAGAAACTTAATGAAATTCACACCATCAAATTCAGTGTATAAGAAACCCTACTGTAGAGGTTTCAAGCTCCTATCTACAAAAATGTGGAATTTTGCATTTTTTGCCAGAAGAAAGATCACGGGTGCGTGTTTATTTGTTTGTTTGTTTTTTTTTCCCAGGGGTGATCGTATTGACCCAGTGGTCCTAGAATATTGTAGGAGGGCTCATTGGAACGGAAAGTAAAATTTCTAGTGCCCTTTCTAAGTGACAAAAAAAATGGAGGGCAACTAGGCGCCCTCCCACGCTCGTTTTTTTCCCAAAGTCACTTGATCGAAATTTTAAGATAGCCATTTTGTTCAACATAGTCGAAAATCTAAAAATTATGTCTTTTACGATGACTTATTCCCCCACAGTTCCCATGGGAAGGGCTGCAAGTTATGAACTTTGCCCATTGCTTAAATATTGTATTGGTTATTGGGAAGTATACAGACATTTTCAGGAAGAATTTTTTTCTGGTAGGGGGGGCTGAAAGAGGGGGTTACTCGTGAGAATCTTTCCGTGGAGGATGTTTCTTTGGGGTAAGGGACATTTCTATGAAGGGGGCGCCTGATTTCCAAGCATTATTTAAAATCCTATCAGAAATTAAATTAAAAAAAACAAGTTTTTTCAACTGAAAGTAAGAAGCAACATTAGAACTTAAAATGAACAGAAATTATTACGTATATGAGGGGGTTCTCCCCCAAGTCAATACCTCGCTCTTTACGCTATAGTTTTTTTTAGTGCTTTCAAAAGAGCTATCTCTATCATCTATTCTAATTAACGGCCTTTGTGATTAAGAGGTCATTTTTAAAGAATTGGAACAAAATTTGAGCTTTAGCTTAAAGAGCAAGGTATTGACTAGGGGGCAAACCCCCCAATATACGTATTAAAAATATATGAATATAGAAGTTCGTTACGTAAGTTAATTCGTAAGTTACGTATATTTATTACTAATAAAAACGTTCGTAAATAAAATTCAACAAGTTTCCAGAAAGCCATTTAACCAAATAAAAGTACAATTAATATGCAAATTTCGTTTTAGTTGTTCATGTACGATGAACCAAAATCAAAACCTGCATTAATTCAAAAATGTTCAAAAATTAAATAAAAAAACGAGTTTTTCTAAACTGAAAGTAGGAAGCGACATTAAAACATAAAACGAACAGAAACTATTCCGTATATGGAAGGGGCTTTCCCCTCCTCAACGCCTCGCTCTTTACGCTAAAGTTTGACTCTGTCTCAAAACTTTATTTTTTAAAACAATAAAAAACTTTAGCGTAAAGAGCAAGGCGTTGAGGAGGGGAAAGCCCCTTCCATATACGGAATAATTTCTGTTCGTTTTAAGTTTTAATGTCGCTCCTTACTTTCAGTTTAAAAAACTTGTTTTTTTTATTTAATTGTTAAACAGGGACAGCTTCAGGTCCAGAGAGTATATAAAGGTAAAACCTTATTTAATTGCAAGAATATTGCAAATGCATAAGCATTACGAATCCTGATAGAGATCGAAGCACGATGTTTCAATCATGGCTACGGTTCAAGGCAAGGGAGAGGAAGCACTGACCAAAATTTCCATTTAGACAAAGAATAGGGATGCTGATCAAAATTTCAAACTTAGAAAGATAAATGAAAAATGTCTAAGCAGTCGAACCCAATTAGTCACGAATCTTATAATTTACGAACAAGAAATTGATTTATCAGAGGCAACGCTATAGTGTTGCCTATAGTAAAGACCATAAGGCTTCAATGTTTTAGTATTTATTTATTTTTTTACCAGAGGCACTTCATATGGAAGGGGAGGTCGTATAGACTCTGGAGGGGGCTCATCTGATTGGAAATAGACAGTTCTAATTCCCTTTTTAAGAACCAAAAGTGGTCAAAGGCCAACTACCCCCCCCCCCAGAAGTCCGCGACAATGGTGGTAAGTTATAACCTAGGGGCATAGGTTTTTATGGAAGGAATGGTCGTATAAACTTTACAGAGGGTTCGTTTGATTGGAAATCGGAATTTCTAATGCCCTTTTTAAGAGTCAAAAGTGATAGGAGGGCTACTAGACCACCCATACCCTCTTTTCCCAAATGCATCAGGTGCGAAATTTTGAGATGGGCATTTTGTTCAAAATTGTCCAAAGTTCACAAAAAATGCCCCTGAGGCTTACAAAACCCTCCAGAGCCCGGGAGCAAGGGTTGTAAGTTATGATCCGGGAACATATAAGATTTTTATGGAAAGGTTGGCCGTATAAGCTTTGTAAGAGGCTCATTTGATCGGAAATTAAAATTTTTAGTTCCCTTTTTTAGAGTCAAGAGTGATCGGAGGGCAAATAAGGTTGTCATAGAAGGGGTGGTTACATAAACTTTGGAGGTGGCTCGTTCGACTGGAAATTGGAAGTTCTAGTTCCCTAAAAATGACGTCATTTTTATACAATCCTGAAAAAGGCTTATGCCAGCTTTGCCTCTCACTCAGACTATCTGTCTTGGCTTTATCTCCAATTAGCCATGGCTTGATGACAACTTCATTTTAGTTCAAAACTAGTTCAAAATATAGCTAATGATTATATAAAAGAATTAAATTTGGAAAGATTATTAAACTTTAAAAATAATTCAAGCTCCCTTATACTGTATTTCTAGCTAAAAGATTACTGCCTCACAGTTTGACAGAAGAAACAAAACATAATGGCAAGCAAAAAGATCTGGGCTATTTTAAAATAAATTGGTTATAAAATAAATAAATTAGAAATACAAATGTCATAATACAAATAAATCACATCAAAAAAGGACTCGCGTACTCTCAATAGAAAAAGTTAATGTATTGCCGACCAATAAGATGAAGGTATATATTTTACATAAAATAGGTACAATAATGAGGCAAAATTTCAAGAAAAAGTCAAATATTTAAAAAAGCGTAACCACCCAGAATTGTTACTTGTTTGTTAGCTTAGATTAACGAGAATCCATTTTAACAAAGGGCAAAAAATCCCTAACGACGCTGTTAGTTACAATTATGTTATACTAAAAAATTAAACGAATTATATTAAACAATTAAATTATACTTCTAATTATAATTATAAACAAAAAATTATACTAAAAATTGAAACGAATACTCTGTAAAAATGCCAATTTATTACGGCATGCGGGATTGAGCCTGGGAACCTCTGATCGAATAGCTCAAATTCTTCCCCTATGTTGCCGCAAACTAACAAATAATTTTGTTTTTAAAATCATAGCATAAATTGAAGAACTCTAATCATTTCCTGTTGTCCTGTTAGTTTTAAACTTCATTTTCATGCATGAAAATTGATAGTAAAAAAAAATAAAAACGTGGTTCTGATTTAGTGGTTGGTCTCTCCAAAAGAAAACTATAAAATTCTGAAGACTACTTTAAAAAATTCGAAAATACTTTCTTAAATGATTCTTAGAAACACATATTTTATTAAATAAATATGTTAATCTTTGATAACCTAATGCGGAATACAAGTTATTTTCTGATGTTTAGAAGGCACAGGGGGAGTTAGCCCTACTTCTATTTGTCGTCATTTCTGTTTGTTTTTAGTTTACTACTACTACTAACACCCCACCGCAGCGCCAAGCTGCCTGAGCAGCACAGCTAAAAATGCTCCTCCTCAATCCCAGTCGATTCAAAACCTCCCTTTTTAATTCCTCCCAGAAAGTTCCCATTCCCATAAATCTTTCCCTACGACATCCTCCCACCCCAACCGAGGACGACCTGCTTTCCGTTTAGCCCTAAACGGTTGGCCGAAAAGAACAATCTTTGGCGATTTGTCATTTTTCATCCGCAGAACGTGCCCTACCCATCTCAACCTTTCTCTCATTATAGCCCTGGAAAGCAGGATTGAACCGTACTTTTTGTATAGCCTACTGTTTGAAATACGGTCAGTCAGTCTGGTACCAAAAACAATCCGAAGGCAATTTCTCTGGAAAACATCTAGCGAATCTTTCTCCGTTTTTTGAAGATCCCATGCTTCAGAGCCATATCTGACTATTGTCATCACTGTAGCTTCCAATATTCTAGTCTTGCTTCGCAGACTTATCTTCTTATTCTTCCAAATTTTTTCCAATTGTAAAAAAAACACCCTTAGTCTTGGCTATTCTACTTTTAACATCTTCACTGTACCCATCGTATTTACTAATAATAATACCAAGGTAAATAAAGCTATCCACTTGATCGATCTTTTCGTTACCCAATGTCACCTTTTCATCTTCACTTATTCCTAGCCTTAGCAACTCAGTCTTCTTAACATTAATGTTCAAACCTATTCAAACACCCTGAACTCGCAAAACCTATAAAAGTTAATTTATTTTGCTCACACTTTTATCTACGATGTTTAGATTACCAGCATAATCTAAGGCCAAGAAAGTTTTCTTCCCCATGTGATTCCGTGTTCTGTCATTGCCTTTTCTGTGCTCCTTAAGACAAAGTCTATAAAAATGATCCATACCCATGGGGATAGAATACAACCCTGCTTAACTCCTGCTTTAATACGAAACCATGAACTAACCTCATTTCCTGCCTTAACCGTAGCAGTGTTATTCTCGTACATATTAATTAGTATTAATACTGTGTCATTGGCACTTAACTGATAACGAATAATATTACAAATATTTTGTTTTGTACGTATTACAACATTGAAAATAAAAATAAATTTACAGTGAAATAAAATCTTGAACTGATGAGCTTTCAGCAGTTAATATCATTATATATTGATGTAGTAGGGTTTACACTTTTAGAGCTAGGGAACAGATCAGTTGCTAAACTCTTTCTTGTAGTGATTTTTGTTTTATTTATCCTTTAATAGTAAAATATTTTCTTTAATTACGATTTTCATTCATTCTGATTTTCGATATTTTTTATTATTTAATAGTGATTTCTAGTTGTTTTGAGTTTGAATTATCATAGATTTTTATTTCTGCTGATTTTAACTTTAATATGGTCTTTAATTTTCTTTGAAAAACTTATTTTTCCGAAAGTTATTTTAGTCAAACAGTTCACGGTAACGAACTGTAAGTAAGGAGCGACCCGTCTCAATAGTAACCGAAACTCTAAACAACGGTATTTTGATACCAATAGATACATCAATAGAATCATATTTTTATGCTGATTTCAAATATATAAGTTTCATTAAGTTTAGTTATACCCATTAAAAGTTATACGCCTGAGAAAGTTATACGCCTGATAAAGTAATTAGTATTACTAATTACTTTAATGTATTGGTCTTGTATCAGAGGCAACGGTATAGCGTTGCCTATAGAAAAGGCCATAAGGCTTCAATGTTTTATCATTTAAAATTAATGAAAAAAAAATCAAAAAACAAGTTTTTTCAAAGAAAAGTAAAGGCTATATTAAACTCAAGCTCAGCAGAAATATAAACCTACAATAATTCAGACACAAAACAACCAGAAATTAAGTAAACGATCATAAAAAACAAACATACAATAGGTACCAATATAAATGAATAAGTAATTTTAGGGAACTTGAACAATAGGGAACTTAGGGAGCTAATAATTTAGGGAGCTTGAACAATTTTTAATGTTTAATAATTTTTTTCGAATTTAATAGTTTTATATAATCATTAGTTATACTTAATTTAATTTTAATTTTTAATACAATAGTCTGAATTAAATTAATTAATTACATTTGATTCAAACTTAAAAATACATCGGTATATTTTCCATGACCACTCCCTTTTCTATGACGAAATAAATTAGAGTTCCAAAAAGGGACAGGTCCTTTTATTAGACAGGGAAACAAAAACATAAAACAAAGGCTCTAAATATTCCAATGACACAGTCGGTCATCATCATCAGTAGAGTTACTAACGTATCAAAACTAAAATAAACCATATGTATACTAAGCAAAATAATCACTTCAAGGTCAAAGCAAGTTACCAGTCCACTGACTTAAAAAGTTCACTAACTTTTCTTGAACTTTGTAATACTGCGTTGAATAAAGGTTGTACAACTTTCTTCAAAATTGTAGGTAAAAGCAAGTTACCGGTCCACTGACTTAAGACTAACTGTTCTTGTATTCTGTAATACTGCGTTGAATATTCTTCTAATTAAAAATGAAATAAAGCTGAATTTATAGGTGCTAAATTTATCATCTTGTTCTTCCAATAGCAAATGAAATGTTGCTGATTCTAAAGTTGGTTTGTCATCCCCATATATACGACGTTGGTATTTTTCCCATGACTACACTGCCTTTTCTATGATGAAATAAATAAGACTTCCAAATAGGGACAGTGAAACAAAAATATAAAACAAAGGCTCTAAATATTTCGATGACACAGTCGGTCATACCATAGATGTGGCCCAATTAAACTTCCTAAGACGAATCGAAGGGATCAAGTGGTACGACTTAGTCTCAAACACCCGACTGCTGATACTAACGGATCAGACCCCCAACTCTTGTCAGCTCGCCTTAAGAACCCTACGATGGTTTGGCCAGTTAATTCGCATGCCAGAAGAAGCACCCACCAGCACAATTTTCCATTTTGGTCCCCCTCAGCATGGCTGAAAGCACCCCCGTGGAAGACCCCGGTTCAGATGGAGGGACAGCCTTACCCAGCACCTCTCCATGATCAGCACTGATCTCCAAGAAGCAGTCACGCTTGCATAGGACCATTCGGAATGGAGGCAAAGAGCCACTTCTATCTCTAAGCTTTACCATCAGCAGGAGCTTTAAGTCAAGTAAGTCAAGTCAAGTCGGTCATCATCATCAAAAGAGTTGAATTTCTATCTTGATTCCAAATATATATAGTTCATTAAGTTTAATGTTATCCATAAAAATTTACGAGCCTGAGAAAAATTTGCCCAATTTTCAAAAAAGAGTTGAAACATCCCCAAAAAATGGTCTTAATGAAAATCTTACCATCAGATTCAGCATATCAGAGAACCCAACTATAGAGGTTTTAAGCTCCTATATACAAAAACGTGGAATATTGCGTTTTGTTGCCAGAAGAAAGATTATGGATACCTGTTTATTGTTTTTTCTTCCAGGGATTATTGTATCGAGCCGGTGATCCTAGAAGATCGGGAGAGGGCTTATTTGATTGGAAATTAAAAGTTCTAGTGCCCTGTTTAAGTGACCGAAAAGATTCAAGGGCGACACCTCCTCCATCACCTCTTTTCCCTCAAAAGACACCTGATCAAAATTTTGAGATAGCCAATTTTGAGATAGAAAATTTTGAGATAGTTGAAAGGTCCAATAAATATGAATTTGGGTATGGCATAACCCCTTTAGTCTCTGGAGAAAGGGCTTCTAGCTAAGCGATTGGCCCATTGTTCACGTACATTATTTGTTATTTGGAAATATTTTGTATTTGTCATTTGGAAACATTTTTTTTGGGTGCATTTTCTGCGGGAGGCTATAGCGTTGCTCATTTCGAGAGTTCTCTCATATGGAAGGGGTGGTCGTATAAACTTTGGAGGCTCATTCGATTGGAAATCAGAAGTTACTAGTACAATTTTTATGAGTCAAAAGAGACCAAAAGACAATTGCTTCTCCCCCTACGTCCTCTTTTACCCAAATGTATCGGATAGAAATTTTGAGATAAGCATTTTGCTCAATATAGTCCAAAAATCATATAACAAATGCCTCTGGGATTGACACAAGCTCCCAGGGCCCAAGGGCAAGGATTTTAAGTTATGCTTCGAAGGCATATATGGTTTTTTATGGAAGGGGTGGTCGTATAAACTTTGGAGGAGGCTAGTCTACATACCCTCTTTTCCCCAAATGCATCCAATCGAAATTTTTAGATAGCCATTTTCTTCAAAATAGTCTAAAGATCATACAACAATGTCGTCGGGATGAACACAACCCCCCAGAACCAGAGGGCAAGGGTTGCAAATCATAACCTGGGTGCATATAAGATTTTTATGGAAGGAATGGCCGTATAAACTTTGGAGGAGGCTCATTTGATTGGAAATTGAAAGTTCTAGTTCCTCTTTAAGAGACATAAGTCATCAAGGGATAACTAGCCCCCCTCCCAACCCCCTTTCCCCAAATGCATCGGGTCAAAATTTTGAGATTGACATTTGTTCAAAATAGCCTTAAGGCCAAAAAAATATGTTTCTGCGATTGAACCCCTTCTCCAGCCCTCAGGGCAAGGGCTGTATGTTATGCAAGTTGCTTATGGTTACTTTGATACTTTATTTAATTTGATACCTTGATTTACTAATTTACGGGGCAAGGTGTGTTAGTTATGCAAGTTTTTTATTATTTCTTTGATACTTTGGTTACTTTGATAACTTTGTTTACTTCGATACTTTCGTTACTCTGATTCTTTGTTACTTTGATATTGTTATTTTGATACTAATCTTGCTACTTTGATGTGGAAAAAAAAAATCATTTTGAAATTGGTAATGTGGAAAAACTTAAGACTTTGGCAATAAAAACGAGCAGAAATGAATTAAAACAAAAACTTTCCGAAGAAGAAGGTTTTCAAAGAAAAGTAAAGGCCATATTGAACTTAAGATCAGCAGAAATAAATGCTTATAATAAATCAAACTCAAAACTACTAGAAATTACTATTAAAGAATAAAAAAACGAGAAGAAATTAAATAAGCAATCATAGCAAACAAACATACAACAGGTATGAATATAAATGAATAAACAAACCTTGAAGGAATAAAACTGAAATTGAATATTAAAAAGAGAGAAAAACGAGGATTATAAAGCCAGTGAAAAATAAGGGCTCCAATACAAATACTTCGGTGCAGACTTCCAATTGACCGTCCCCAGTGCAATATAATAATATCCAAATTACTAATAAAACTCCAAGGATACTATAAAAAAAATTTTCAAACCTTAAAACAAAGTGCAACTAAAATTTGAAGACCCTCTCCATCGAACGGTAAAAGGGTAAGTGAATGAAAACATACAATACTGAACGGGGCCTAAATTTTGTTATTTATGCATAGTGTTTTTAAAAGCTAAACGCTTTCCAGGTAAAACATCATCACAGATTAAGTTAGGTTGCAAAATGTGATTTTTTTTTAATATTTAAGTAAAAACGATCAGAATTAATTAGTTCATTATAAATGGGGCTTAAATAGGTTTCTCCCGTGTCTCTATTGAGAGCAACCTTTCGGTGAATGTACTTTTTTATCTCAACTGCCTCCCTGAAAACTTGGATGAGACCTTTAACAGGGGCAGTAATGGAGGTGTTATCGAATAAAACGAATTGGTGCGGGTTGTCATACACATGCTGAGCCAAGGCGGAATCAAAAGTCTCAGGCCTTTGGCATAGCTCCATAGCCTTGTTGATTGAGGACCTATGTTCCAACAATCTCTTCCTGACTTGCTGGTGGGTTCTTTCAGTATAAATAAAGACTCAAGATCATCGGACTCTATAAACACTACTGCTCTAAATAGGGTTCGTTTCATTGTTAACGCTGTTAAAATAGTCCTGAACTTTACTTGAATTTTTGAAGGTGACATTTAAGTTATGTTTTTTAAGAATTCTTTGCAATTTGTCACCTAATTTGGGAAAATAGGGCAAAACAGTAAAAACTTTCTTATCACCCACTAAAGGGATGATATCCGTTGGAGGTTGTGGAGATGATGAATCTTTTTCTGCCTTTTTTTGTCTTTTTTCTATGATGGATTCCAGTAACTTGATGGGATATCCATTGCAAAACCAAATGTCCTTCAAATAATTTAACTCTGGGATTATATGAACCTTTGAACATATTCTTATGATACGATCAACAAAAGATATAACTACTCCTCTTTTTACACAAGGAGGGTGGTTGGAAGAGAAATGCAAATACCTTTCATTATGTGTAGGTTTTCTGTAAATCGAATATTCAAGGCTGAGAGATTTGCTGAAGATTAAGACGTCTAAAAAAGGCAGTTTATGATTATCTTCCACTTCCAAGGTGAACTGAAGGTTGGAATCGAAACTATTAAGATGAAGTAAAAAAGCGTTAAGTTCTATCTCTCCGTGATTCCAGACAGAGATCACATCATCGACAAACCGGCCCCAGAACCGGTGTTTCAGAGGAAAAGTATCCAAAGCGGAGGTTTCAATATATTCCATGTAAAAAGTGGCCAAAAAAGGTGAAAGGCTTGTACCCAAAGGGAGCCCATTTTTTTGGGTGAAAAATTGATTGTTGTACCGAAAATATAAGGAATATCTATTGCAAAGGAATATTTTTATCATGATTAGCCAGTGTGGTCTTAGAAATTATTTGTTTTATTTATCCTTTAATAGCAAAATATTTTCTTTAATTACGATTTTCATTCATTCCGATTTTCGATATTGTTTATTATTTATAGTGATTTCTAGTTGTTTTGAGTTTGAATTATCATAGATTTTTATTTCTGCTGATCTTAGATTTAATATGGTCTTAACTCTAATATGGTCTAACTTTAAATTGCTCAGCCAAGGTCCCGACCGTTCACTAAACAAATCTCTATAAGTCCCTTAAGGAAAGATAACAGTATAATAAAAAAAAAGTTTGGGTTCTTTGACACAATTTTTTATCATATCTCTTCCAAAAAATTGAAATCTTTTTTAATGTTTGTTTTTCGTTTTCAAAAATCAAAATCCATGATGCGACAATTCTGTTTTTGGAAAAGACTGTAAACAATTATGTCTAATACCCCAAATACCCCAATGTTCATAATCTGGCTCTTGAATATCTACAATAGTTAAGCAAACCCAAAAAGAAAACAAACTATAATGCTATTAAAAGGATTACAACATGTTTTAATGGTTGAATTTTTTCATTTTTTGTTCCATTATTCAATTAAATCTAGGCTTAAAATGAAATTGAAATGGTTTTGACATCACCCATATTCGTCAATTCAGTTTTTTTTAGTCTTGCATTTTTTTTATTTATTTATTTCTTTTTATATCTCATTGATGCTGATAAGAGGGCATAAGGATAATTTTCAAAATCTAAATATGTCGTAAATATTTATACTTACAAAATTATAGTAAATATTTAAAAGTATTTCTATAATTATTTTTATGATTGATGTTTATTATTTTTCAACTGTGGTAGTATTGCTTGTTATTATACATTATTTTTCCATTTGTGCATCATTATTATCATTTATTATTTTTTACTTATCATTATTAATATATATTATTATTATTGTTTTATTTGTTATCTTTCTTTCAGTGTTATCTCTATTTCGAAATGATACCTTGAAGCTTATGAGACAGAAAATTTGGAAATTTTTAAAAAGTGTCCAGGCTTTGCTGTTTTTTTTTCTACTATTTTTAGGAACATTTTCTTGGATACTTTCATTTCTTGCTTAAAGATTTTAACTTTTCAGATATAGTTTACAATAGATATTAATACAAATCTCTTATGATGCATCGAATTTCTCAAACAATGATAAATATCTGAAAGAAACAGGAGAGAATTATACCGTTGATATGTGATTCCTCCCTGTAGGATATTCCTTAATGTACAAGTAATTGACAGCTACAGGCCAAATAATATATTTTCCTTCCAGTTCAATTTCTTCTTTTGAACTAAGTGGACCTTGTTGGAACCCTTTGATGTACTTCCACTTTGATTCATCGAATTCATTCACTTGTAAAATCAGTTCATGTTCCATATTTCTGTCATCAGTGAACTAAAAAAAAATTACTTACATTCCATTCAATAGGGATTGAAAACTGAATTAAAAAAAGAAAGAAAAAGTTTGCTTTAGGTTTGAATTCCGAACCTTACTCAAATCGGTAGCTTTGAGCTTTCAGCAAGAGGAATAACGTTCAGTCTATTTACTAGACCCAAAATTATTTGTACTACTATTTAATTGACAAGGATCACTTTCTTAAACTTTTTTGCAACGAATCATTTTCCCAGGTTCTCTAAAATCTGAGACAACCTTTGCAATTTTTTACTATGGAAAATTTAATTTGATTCCATCTTATTCCTAATAACCAAGCTATCTTTTAATGTTTCAATTTTCGCAGTTCAGGGATGGATTTCTAACCAGAAGGTAGTTTGTAACTAATAATCATGAGTAAAGAGTAATCAGTAATCAATAAGGAGCAGCCTATTTTTACTATGGAAAAATTATTTGTTATGTTTTTCTAGAATCAAAAACAACAGAAGTTTGTTTTATTTTACTTTAAACTTTCACGATCCAGGGACGGATTTCTAGTCACTTCCTCATTCCTCATTCCTCAGTTCCCTGCCTCATGTTCCACAAATTCTTACCAATGACTTGAAATGAAGAAAAGGTGTTTCATTCAATTATAAGAGGCTAAAGATTTTTTAGGCCTACTTCGTGCAGACTGAATTTGAGATGAGATATGAGATATACATTTATTAAAAAAGAAAACAAACACTATTCGCCTTTCGCCTGCCAAGAAAGACAATAAGCTTGAAAGGGCAAGCGAGGTTATCACTCTCAGCTAATTAAAATAACATTCATACCTTGCTACTCAACACAAACGAAAATTATCGGATGAAGGAATAAAGGAAAAAAGAGAGAAAGAGGAAAAGACAAGAAGTAGATAGAAAAAAAAAGAAAAAAAAAGCAAGCTAAATCGGGGAAATACCTTAAATAGAATGACAACCTGGAGTGAGCATAACACCAAATTCACTCAAGAGATAAAAGAAACTTCTTTGCCCGTGACTTGAAAGCTGGAAGACTTGGCGCATTTTTCACACACTCGGGCAATATATTCAAAACATGGGGACCATAATGGTGAATCACAAAAGATGCCCGAGTGGTGCTCCTAAACTCATGAGTTAAGTCATCAGCTTTTCTTGCATTATGATCATGAAGGTCTCTATTAAAAGTAAAAATATTTTCAAAAGCAGGGGTGAGCAGCTGATTCAAATATTTATACGAGAAAATCGCGACTTGGTAATCTCGAATTTGGGATACATCCATTAACTTATTCTTTTTAAAATGCTCATAAGCAGGAACCTCATTAGAATCATCAAATTCAGATAATAATTTTACAGCACTATTCTGAAGTTTTTGTACTCTTTTGAAACATGTAACAAAATTACTTGCCCATATAGAGCATCCGTAGCTAATATATGGGTAAAATATAGAAAAAAAAATCATTTTCAGGATCTTTTTTGGGACTAGATTTTTAATTCTTCACATCACCCCAAGGCCTCTGCTTAATTTTTCAGCTATTGCCCTTGAATGGTTTTTCCACGACAGGTTTTCATCAATTAAAAACCCCAAATACTTCGTTGTTGCTACTCTCTTTATCACATTTTCTTGAACCGTGATATGGTCATTTCCAGCAATAGAAGAAAATCTAAAAAATATCATGAAAAAGGTTTTAGAAAAGTTTAGGGTTAACATATTTTGCTGAGAAAAAGTTAGAAATTCAGAAACTGCATTATGAATTTCATTATATAAAACATCAAGTGAAGGCGCTGCCAGAAAAAGCAAAGTGTCATCTGCAAACAGGATGACACCAGCCTCTGACAGGTAATGTTTCACTCGATCAATGAAAATAATGAAAAGTAGAGGTCCCAAGATTGACCCTTGTGGGACCCCACACTCTACTTTCTTTTTGAAGATAAAGATGACCCATTCTGAACTATCTGATACCGTTTGTGTAGATACGATGAAAACCACTCCAGACTTGAACCCTTCACCCCAATCGAGTCTAGAGCTTGAATAAGCTCTGAGTGGTCCACAGTATCGAACACTTTTTTTATGTCAAAAACCACAGCCGCGGGTATGAGACCAGCTTCAAATGCATCATTAATCCAATCAACCAATTTCAGAACTGCTATATCCGTAGATAGCCCTTTTCTGAACCCAAATTGATTTTCCATTACAATTTTATTGTTTTCAATATAATAACTTAACTGGGCATGTACCACTTTCTCATACAACTTAGAGATAAATGGGAGAATAGATATAGGTCTTCGATTCGATGGGTCATCTTTTTTCCCTCCTTTATGAAGAGGAATCACTCTTGCAATCTTTAGTGCTTCCGGGAAGACTCCAAGATCTAAAGAAAGGTTGATGAGGTGCGTCAACACAGGTAAGACCCTCGTTTTTGCGGCCTTTATGAGTTTCAGGGAAAACTCGTCCATCCCGCCAGAGCTTGACTTCATCGTACCCAAGAATCGTGCCACTTCCCGTTCCGAATATCTTGCAAACTCAAAGGAATTCTGACTTACAGGCTGTCTTTTAATGACAGATCCAAAACTCGCAGATGTGTGTAGTTTAGCCCGCGCTTGATCGCAAAGTCTTTTTCCTTCATTTGCAAAATAACCACACAGAAATTCAAATATGTCTTGAGAATCAGTAAGACGACCTCCTGCTGTCTCCATGACTCTCACCTACTCCTTACTCTGAAATTTACCCAAAAGTTTATTTATTGTTTTTCATGTATTTTTCATATTCCCTTGATTTTCATGAAATTCATTTTGGAAATAAAGTTTCTGAGCATTTCGTTTTACTGAATTTAAAATATTGCGAAATCTCTTGAATTTTATAAAACTATCATCTGAATGATCCTTTAAATAATTCACGTAAAGTTTGTTTTTCTACTTTATTGAAACTAAAATAGCTTTTGTTATCCATGGTTTATTAGGAAAATTTCTATTAGGGTTTATTCTTCGCAAGGGACATGTTTCATTCATTATACTCGTCACTATCTCACTGAATAGGTCATATGCAGTATTTGGACACTTTTTCTTTATTACACGCGAGAAATTTGTTTCATCTATCATAATTGCAAAACTCTTTAGGTTTTTATTATTCATTTCACGGTAAAACGAAGTCCTTTCATTTCGTTTATTTTCCTTTGACTGATTTAGCTTTATTTTACTTATTAAAAGAAGGTGATCCGAGCCGTCGGACACGACCACATCTGCTTGGGATCTTTCAAGCAATCCACCAATAACGAAAAAATTATCAATTAAAGATGCCGAGAGATGCAAAATCCGAGTTGGAATAGTCACAAGAGGAAAACTATCATGTGACACCATCATATTAACAAAATCTAAGCTATTCGCTCTTTTTAGTAAATCTATATCAAAATCTCCCATCATAAATTTGTTTTTATTTTCATTATTAATTTTATCTAACAATGGTTCAAATTCATCAAGAAAAAAACTAATATCACATGATGGATTTTTGTAAATTAATCCCAAAATCGAGTTCCTTTCTTCTTTATTTCTCATTTCAGTGAAAATTGTTTCGATCCTACCTTCAAGCCACAGGGAAAGGTCATCCCTAACCCAAGATTTGGTACCTTCATTAATCAAACGGCCTAGACTGCCCCGCTAAAGGGTTATCCGATCTCTTTGGTCGCAAATATCTCCTGGGAACGAATAATCCTATGACAGTGACTTGCTAGAAACAAATTTCTCACAAAGTCCCGTAATACACATCTTCTTATCCAGCGACCTTAAAATCTAACATCAAGAAGAATATGCTATTCTTAGACCTTTAGAATTCCAGAAAACTATCACTCTTTCTGCAATCGCAGGATTTGAATACTCATAAATATTATTTGGATTCACATAATTACTAGGGCGACAATTCGAAGAAAAATTATCTATGCATTCATCATCCCCCGCAAGTGTGTCACGAGCTTGGCTTCCAAGAATAAACCGGTTTTTTTCTAATTCATTCAAAGGTTCATAATATATATTCGCACTCATTGAAGAGGGTTATTACCTTTACGACAAAAAAACATACTGATAGGCAGAAAGAAGAAGGAAAAAAAAAAAAAAAAAAAAAAAAAAAAACGAAAGGAACGGAAAATTTGCCTATAAAATAAAAAAGGAAAAACAAGCATACAAGTAATTCAACAACACAATTTACACAACACAAAATTATATGGTCAGATTCGGCAAACGAACCACCTCACCCATAGCTCGAATTTCACGGATCTCTTCCACTGAGTTTTTTCCAAAAATCGTCCCGTTATTCGACCAAACATTTCTGTTTCCAAGCTTACTCTTAGCCAAGTCTAGAATCTGTTTCTTTTTTGATGTTAGGTACTCGGTGACAAAAATTCCCGACCGAGCAAGCTTTGACTTACATGAAAACACTTTTCTTGCAATTTCAGCAGATTTGAACGTAACCAACACAGGCAAAGGACGCTTTTTTGCATTTACAATGGTGTCCGAATCAGTATAATTTGCTCGAAATTTAAATACAGAAACTATTGCGGTCGAAGAAAAATCAGAAATTTGCATTTTATCTGTAATCACATTCAATACACACTCAGAGATGGGAAGACCCCCACTGTGGTCAACACCATGAAATACGAGCTGATTCAGTCGTTTTTCCTGCTCTATATCATCAAGACGTGCTTCAAGCTGTTCAACCCTATTTTCCAGGGCTAGGTTTGCGTTTTCAAGAGCCCGTAGTTTGTTTTCAATCTCATCAAACTTAGCCGAATACTGAACGAGTATAGAGTCGTGAATATGTAAAACGATATAGTCAACCAAATACGCACAATTTGTAATTACAACTTTTTTTCAAAATTCTTTTTCAATATCATTAAGGATACTGGATTTAATTGTGTCCAAGTCCGATAAAACAGAGTTTACTGAATTCACCGATGTATTTGGTAAACTCGAACCAGTAATCTCAAGATGCTTATGAGGAAAATCAGCTAATTCCGCAAAAGCGTTCGCAACGCCTAATTCATATTTCTTCTTAGCCTCCTTTGAAATGCTAACAAAGTTCGAAAGCTGTGAGGCTGTTGTTGTCACGATTTCATGGCTTCCGTAACAAAATACAACGTAAGATATTTTATTGTTCTTGGCCTTAATTATGTCCAACACTCGGCAGGGCCATGGTGGATAACTTCTGTATTTTGCTAGAACAACAGCATCCTTTTCGAACTGAACCATTGAAATGTATTATCAAATAGACAAAAAACTACACTTAACTTTGAATAGGTAGGTCAACGTGAGCTTATGAATCACCTTATGATCGGTTCATCCGTCCAAATATCCAACAAAATTGTTGTATCCAATTTCATTCAATATCTAGTTCATTATTCATTAATTCTACTCCAAAAGGAGCGCCTTAGCTCCGCCTTCGAGTTCAACTGAGATAGACCTTCGCAATCGCCTCGATT
Source organism: Artemia sp. Qi Xiang Cuo (assembly GCF_049724085.1). Classification (NCBI taxonomy): domain Eukaryota; kingdom Metazoa; phylum Arthropoda; class Branchiopoda; order Anostraca; family Artemiidae; genus Artemia; species Artemia sp. Qi Xiang Cuo. The sequence goes on along the minus strand of NC_142802.1, from coordinate 76,157,715 downwards.
GACCAAAACAAACCCAGTTGACGAAAGCATTCGCTTTGATTCAGACCAAATTAAATAATGAGTGATAGTGAGTTAGTGATTGGATTGTTGGACAATTTAGTCGATGAAGATTATGATCGTGAGAGGCGTGGCAGGCAATATAAAACTCATTCGCGTCGCAGAATACTCTCAAGTGAGAGTGATAGCGATCAAACAAATGGCTCTCGTAGCCCAGAGTTTCAAACTCGTGCTCGGTATGGCTCTCGGAGCCCTGAAATTAGTTCTAGGAACGAAAAATCTTGCTCTCGGAGCCCCACAAAAATCCTTGACACAAAGCGGAAGGCTTCTCCGGAAAAACACAAAGGTAAAAGATTAAAAGAAAACACGTCAAATGACGCTCTATTCAAAAAGATTTCTGAAGAACGTTCTGGTACCAAAGAGGGTCCTAAGATCCATAAGAAACTTGCCAAAGTTGCAAATAAAGCTTTTTCTGAGCCTTTGGAAATAGTGAAGCTAAAAGAGTTATTTGAGCACCACCCTAGGCCTGCGAATAACAAAAAAATCGTTCCTCCAAGGGTGAATAGTGAAATTAGGGCTATTCTCTCATCACAGGCTAAACAGAGGGATGCTAAGGCCCTTCAAGTGCAGCGGACAATTGCTCACTCAACATTTTGTGTTTTAGAGGAAGCAAATGCGATTCTTGAGACAGAAAATGAGCATATTAAAGAAAAAGTTGTCAAAAAACCTTACAGATGCAGTTCACATGCTTGACCCCACCAATTACGATCTAAGTTTAAAAAGACGTCATGCGATGAAATTTGAATTGAGCCCAGATCCCACTGTAGCATCAGCTTTATGTGCCCCTGAAGTCAAAGTCACGGAGTATCTTTTTGGCAAAAATATTGCCAAAACAACGTCTAAAGCTAAATCCGTGGCGGATTTGAAAAAATCTTTTGGAAGACCAAAAAACGTGCAAGGGGGGCCTACCGTTATCGCCGATGGCAGAACGAGGCCCCCCGTCCAAATTATCGCAGAATGCAGGGCCAGGACCGTCAAGAGAGGTCCAAATTCAAGAAATTACAGAATTTCCAGAAAAGGGATCGCAAATAGCTGGTATGTACTATTTATCATACCCCGACCTTGATTTTTATGATTTTGCTGTTAATTTCAATAGGCAGTCACAACGTTTTGCTGATAACTTTAAAGCTAGGAGAATTAGTAAGTACATCTCAGAATGGCAGTCAATAACCAGTGATTTGAATATTTTGAATATTGTGGCCTCAGGCTATAAGATTGAATTTGAGAAAACACCACTAAAAGCTTTGAAAACAAAAAACAAAAGTTTTACGTGTGAAGAAATTGAGGCTATAAGAAAGGAAGTTGATATTTTATTGCATAAGGGTGTTATTGTTAAAGTACCCGACTTCAGAATAAAGGAAATACGTTGTATTTCTCCCGTTTTTACAGTCCCAAAGAAAGATGGGTCTACCCGGTTTATTCTTAACCTTAAAAATTTAAATGAAAACCTTAAATATTGCCATTTTAAAATGGAAAGTGTTCATTCTGCGGTTCTTTTGATAACAAAAAATTGTTATATGGCCTCTATTTACCTAGTCGAGTTTTATTATTAATTCCCTGTTGATTTTGAAGATCAAATGTGGCTTTGTTTTCCAGTTGACCGTTGTTATGCTTTTATTTCTATTCAAAATGTCTTATAATCGGCCCCTAGGGTTCTTACGAAACTTATGAAACCTGTTATATCTCTGCTTCGAAGAAGAGGGTATTTGTCAGTTACGTATTCAAACGATTCTCTCCTTCTGGGAAGGTCATATTTAGAGTGTCAAAATAATGTCTATGAAACAGCGAAATTACTGTCAGAACTGGGGTTTGTGATCCACCCGGGAAAGTCAGTTCTCATTCCAAGCCAACAAATAGGATTTCTGGGCTTTTTGTTAGATTCGCGATCAATGCGTATTGTCCTGCCGGAAAGAAAAATTAAAAAGTTATACATTTGGTTTCAAAAATTCTTAGTCAAAAATTGACTAAGATTCAAGAATTGGCTGAAACTCTTGGCGTTCTTGTTTCAACATTTCCAGCAGTAGAATTAGGGCCCGTATGTTACCGAAAAGCGGAATCGTTGAAAACTCAAGCATTAAGGTACGCGAAGGGTAATTTTTCGACAAGGATAATTTTAACATCCGATGTAATTTTGGAACTACAATGGTGGTTGGATATTGACAATCATGCTTCTAAAGCAATTGAGTCTAGATCAGTTGACAAATATTTGTGTAGTGATGCGTCAAAACTAGGTTGGGCACTCGTGGATGAATATTCCATGAAAATGGCCACAGGTGAATGGTCCTCAGAAGAGAAGAGATTTGATATCAATGTTTTAGAAACAAAGGCTGTTTATCTGGGATTAAAATGTTTTGCCCAGGATATTAAAGGCATGCATGTTCGGCTGCGTTCTGACGATATAACCACAGTAGCTTATATAAATAAAATGGGAGGATCAAAATCTAAATTTTGTAATTATTTCGCAAATAAGGTCTGGCAGGTAGTACTGCAGGGCAAAGGATAGATATCTGCAGAACATGTGCCTGGGGTTGCTAATATTGCGGATAAGGCATCACGAAAATTTGATAATGAAAAGGAATGGAAATTGGATTCTGAAATATTTACTATTTTGAATTTTTTGGTATGTCAGTCAATAGATATTGATTTGTTTGCGACTAGATTAAATTTTCAGATTAAACCATTTGTTTCTTGGAAACCAGATCCAGAATGTTTTTTCGTAGATGAATTTGCAATGAATTGGAAGCATTATTTCTTTTATGCATTCCCCCTATTCAAGTTACTTCTGAGGATCCTTCAGAAGGTGGAAACAGATCAGGCCACGGGTATTTTGATCTTTCCGAACTGGACCACACAAGTATGGTATCCCTTACTATTAAAGCTTTTAATAGGAAGTCCAATATGTCTACCAAATGATAATTTTACTTTGTCTCTCCCACAGAAACCGACCTTGCACCATCCATTGTCCAAGACGTTACACCTAGCGGCTTGCGTCGTCTCCGGCAAGGGCTTCACCACCAAGGATATTCTCCCTCCACAGTCGATATTATCATGGATGGGTGGCGGGCTTCAACTAAGCGCCAGTACAAAGTTTACATTGAAAAATGGATCGAATTTTGTGGAAGAAACACAATCCAGGCCTTGGAGGCAACTCTACCGGAAACTTTGACATTTCTTACGGAACTTTTTCACTCAGGTGTTGGATACAGTGCTATTAATACTGCGAGAAGTGCTTTATCGGCAATTCTACCAAGCCTTCAGTTAGGCAGTAATCACATCACCAAGAAGTTTATGAGAGGGGTCTTTAATAGAAGGCCTAGTCTACCCAAGATTTCAAGTATTTGGGATGTAAAATGTGTATTCGATCTCTTTAAACTGCCACCTTGTGATATCGAAAATCTTCAATTAAAGACACTAACACAAAAATTAGCAGTATTATTGATTTTATAAGCTTGTGAAAGAGTTCAGTTTTTGGCCAGTTTATCACTTAGTAATATGGTACATAATGACGATGGAAGTTTTGACTTTCAAATCAATGTATTGTTAAAAACATCGAAACCGGGCAACCACAAATCATTATTTAAATTTCGACATTTTCAAGAGTCGTCCCTGTGTCCGGCGACGCACCTAGCTATATATATTATAATGACATCAAATCCAAATTGAAACGACGCATTTTTTCTTACATATCGTAAGCCTCATACTGCTGCGTCCAAGTCATCTATTTCTAGATGGATAAAAGAAGTTTTATTTCTTGCATGTATAGATATCAGTGTTTATGGTGCTCATAGCACACGGTCTGCCTAAACGTCCCACCTTAAAGCAAGAGGAGTTGATGTAGATCAAATCGTAAAATATGTAGGCTGGACAAATGCCAAAACGTTTGCAAGGTTTTATAATAAACCAATTGAAAGTCGTCAGCAGTTATCTGTCTTTTGAATATATTAATTGTAATTTGTTATGTTTGAAATATCTTCCTATAAATGAAATTTTGTACAACAGCCTCTTTTAATGAATAGGTCTATTATTCATCATTAGTGTTGGTATAGCTCATGCTGAACTTTAAAATGTCAGTTGAACTCGAAGGCGGAGCTAAGGCGCTCCTTTTGGAGTAGAATTGATAAATTAAACAAAAAATTACCAAGTTTGAAGTTTGATTGTAATTCTACTCCCAAGAAGGAGCGCCAGCGTAGCTGAGAGTTCAACTGCCCTCCCAATTTCCCTTCCCGTTGAACTCTCAGCGTTTCATCATGAGATTAACCACCGCATATTATAATGACTTTAAAATACTGGGTTTGTTTTGGTCAATCGAGGCGATTGCGAAGGTCTATCTCAGTTGAACTCTCAGCTACGCTGGCGCTCCTTCTTTGGAGTAGAATTACAATCAAACTTCAAACTTGGTAAGTTTTTGTTTAATTTATCAATTATGTCCAACAAATCATATCCAATTTCATTCAATAGGTCACTGCGCTTTTGTAGGTAACAGGTTTTAGATAATGTAATACAAATCACACACAGGTCCTTTCGCTTTGAACAACGAATGATAAAATGATTTCAAGTCAAAACAATTCTTGAGCTCTAACAATCTAATGAATTTTGTATACGGAGATCTTCCAGCTTCAGTCGCATAAAATGCAAATTATTAATCTCAATTACTGAATACCTTACGCTATTTTCCATTTTTAAAATCGAGATTTCAAACGCTTCAGTCAAAATATTCTTTTTTCTCTTTTTTTCATGTTGAATTATGGAAGGTCAGACTATTATGATATCTCATTCACTATACGTTTTGGTCGACTTGGCACCAAAAGTAAGCTTGGCAATAGTAAGGTTGGCACCAAAAATGTCTGAGCCTAGTTGGCAGTCATCTTCAGAAATTGGAAAGTTGGAGCTGGTTCTCCAAAGACTCCAAGAGTGAGAGTCATCTTAAAATACTAGAAGTCAACATCTTCAACTAATCAAAAAGAACCTATATTATAGCAGTTATACAAGAAACTATAATATACGAAATCATTTCATCTGAGCAGTAGTCCCAATCCTATAGAGTCCAGAGCAACAGCACATGCCTTATATCTTGGACTTTGCGGAGGTCGCGCGTTGGCCCTCATTAGGAGACATAACACAATCAGAGAAGACAATGTCAATGAAAGATCCTATTCTTACCAGTTCCGGAAGACTAAACTCTGTGCTCGACTCAAATAGTAAGATTGGCATCTCAGATTTAGGAGTCCAGTTGACATTGTACCTTCAGAAACTGAAGGATTGGGGGTTGATTCTCTCAAGACCCGAAAAGTGAGAGTTATCTTACATTTCTGTGAGTGAGCATCGATAGATTACTATCCATACATCAATATTTTAACACTAGCAATAATTTAGGGGCTGGTAATGGCTTGGATAATTTCTCTTTTTTTAATAACTGCCACACAGATGTCCAAGAATAAATGATGGAAATGAATTTAGAGAAAAAGTAAATATTCGACTTTCATTTTAAAAGATCCTAATATACTAAAACTGTACCCAATTGAAGCTTGTTTTGAATTTCTCAGTTCTGTCGACAAACTGTTTGTGGCATTATTTGATTTCATTATCTTTCCAAATTCTAAGGTGGGTGGGGGGGGGGGAAATCTTTTAGTTTTTTTTTAATTTATTCAATGGAATTACCAAAAAAGGCATTTTTCAAGGAGAATACCAAAAAAGGTATTATCAAAATATAGGAAGGAGCAAAAAAAAACCTGGAGGGGGGCACAAAAACTGTCTCTAGCTTATTAGTTTTATTACTTTTTCAAATTTCAGGGGATGGGGATTATGATCTTTTTTTAATTTTTCCAACGAAAATATTAAAAAAGGGCATCTTTTCAATGAGCACACCAAAACAGGCGGTTTTCAAATTGTAGGGATTGGAGGGTGAAACAAAGAAGAAGGGCACAATTAGCGGCATTATAAGCCTTTGTTTTCCTTTCAACTCATCAAAAAGCTATTGAGTTTCACCTCCTTCTAATCTCCTTCTAATTTGGTATGGATGTGAAACCAGACATATCTAATTAAAAATTAGAAGGAGGTATTCATGAAGGCACATCATGCACAAGCTCAACGAATGAGCAACCGGCAAGAAGTCACAAATACATGTAACAAATAGTTTTCGTATGTTCCATTATCATTGATTCTGAAAAATGATATATAAAAAACTAGAAATTGACTTCCAGCTCTATGCATTCTTACCTTTGTATCATAAGTAACCTTCAGTTTTTCCAGTTTCTCCAGCGATGATTCCAAATCTACTGTTCCTTGATATATTTTAAGAGGCCCTTCACTGTTTTCATTAACTGTCGCATCAAATGAAAGAATTCTATCGCCGGAATTTTTTACAACTGTTCCTACTCCGAATCCAGTCCTAGAAATGTGAATAGCACATTACAAAACTAAAAACAAAATGCTTGCATTTCTGAAACAAACAAGGATTGTATTTAACCGATGTATTTATGCATAATAAGGTTCAATACCACTAAACTTTTTGGATGTTTCTAGTTTGTCAGGTTTCTACGGCATAAGTATCGTCATCTAGCTCAATCAGGAAAGCAATAATAAATGCAAAATATAAGTAAAAGGTGATCGGATCAGAACGAAACAATTTTAAAAATGGCTAATCTACAGCCAAACTAAATTAAAAAAAAAGAAGCAAATACTACTGGATAAAAAAGTGTTTTCATTTCAATTTATCGACATAAAATATTAGATTTAAAATTATTTTGGCTGATGACACAATTATAAATTATAAAAGAAATTATACTGCCTGATGATAATGATTCCATAATGAACCAACTGTTGCTGAGAAATAAGAACAATAATAGTCCAAATCTACACAACCAGCAAACTTTATATATATAGCATATGGCTACATCCTGCCCCATTAAAAGGAGAGGGGCTGGGACACAATTGCAAAGGCAGTGTGGTAATTTTTATATTTAGGAAGAAAACTGAATGGGGTGTCATATCTTATGTATCGGTTGTACACAAATCGAATGGTATAAAACATAAATCTACCACAATTTTGCTAAGCTAGAGATTTTTTAGCAGTCATATGCTGGTAAATCGAAATTCTACAAGTAAATATGAGGCTAGAAAAGGATTTGTAAGCGCTGGCATGTGTACTCCGACCTTGATTTCTTCAGGTCCAAAACAGAATTGTTTTAAAGACAAATAATAGTCAGTGATTCGTCAAGCTCTTTTTAACAATGAAAAGTAATTAAAGAACAGTCCTTCTTAGTAAAAAGCAGACAGATTCTTAATATTTACCAAAATGCATTGGGATAAAAGATTACATAATTTGAGAGTAGGAAGGGGCGGGCAAACACTCTAAAAGGGGTGAGGTCTTGACAAATGTTTAGTCAGCAAATTCTGAGTGCCCAACAAAAACTTTGACAAAGGATAAGATAAGTTTTTCAAAAATTTCTAATGAAAAATAAATATTCTTAATGGAACCTAAAACAAGCAGGAATAGTGTTATACATATCTGAATTTAAAAGTGATTAAAATTACTATAAATAAACCAGAAAAAAAAACAAAAATTAGAACGCGTAATCAAATCAAAGATAGGTTTCAACTTCACTCTTCCATTTTGAGAAACTTTGCCTTTATTGAAAAATTAATTGAAAACTGAAAAATTAATTCCTCTTCTAGAACAACGTTTATGCCATGTATACCCTTTAAGAATTAACGGAGCAATTGTGGGAAAATTAGATCACGAAACCCCAAATTCCAAGTGTTTTGGTTTCGAAGATGTCACAATTTTTGCCAAATTTCTGTACTTTCGTATGTATTTAAATCAAACAGCTCGGGGTAACAGACTGAAAGTAAGGAGAAACTCTAAAAGTACCTCACACTCAAAGAAACTCAAACTGTAAGAAAGTAAGTAACCGAAACTCCAGAAGAGAAATTCTGATAATAATTAATATATCAAAGAATTGCCTTTTTATGCTGATTCTAAATATATAAAATTAATTAGTTTAATATTAACCATCAAAACCCAAGAACCTGGAAAAAATTGCCTGATTTTAGAAAAAGGGGGAAACACGCCAAAAAGTCAAGTGATCTTAATGGAAATCACAACATTGGATTCAGAATAACAGAGAACATTACTCTTGATCTTTCAAGCTTCTATCTAAACAAAATATGGAACTTTGTTTTTTTTGCCAGAAGAAAGATCCCAGATGCGTGTTTTTCTGTTGTTTCTTTTTTTTCAAGGGGATCCTATCAAACTAATAGTAAAAGAAGATCGGTAAATAACTCATTTGATTAAAAATTCTAATGCCCTTTTTAAGTGACGAAAAAGATTGGGGGCAATTAGCCCCCTCCCATGCCTCTTTTTCCCACAGACTTCTGGTTGGAATTTTGAAATAGCCATTTGATTCAGTATGGTTAAAAGGTCCAATAACTAGGTCTCTGGGAATGGCATGACCTCCTACTTTTTCAAAATTCACACAAGAAGATTTTTTTTTATTGTCTTGTTAAAAGTTATACCTGTTTATAAATATTTTCATTTCCTTTTAAAATTTAGCAGAATTTCAGAGTTAACTACAGCCAACAAAAAACAATACACAACAATAAATTTAATTGTTATTGTTATAAGTTTGTCAACAATCTCTCCTATGTGTAATAGCTTACCGTACAACTATCTAGCTGTCTAGAAAATATAACAGCGTCATATCAAACAGCTCGTGGTAACGAATTGTAAGTAAGGAGCGACCTGGCTCAATAGTAACCAAAACTGTAAAAGAGGGAATTGTAATGCCAATAGATACATGAAAAGAATCAGATTTTATGCTGATTTCAAATATATTAGTTTCATCAAGTTTAGTCTTACCCATCAAAAGTTACGCGCCTGAGAAAATTTGGCTGATTTTCGAAAAAAGGGGGAAAGACCCCTAAAAGTTATAGAACCTTAATGAAAATCACACCATTATATTCAGCGTATCAGAGAACCCTACTGTAGATGTTTCAAGCTCCTATCTGCAAAAATGTGGAAATTTCCACTTTTTGCGAGAAGAATGATCACGGATGTGTGTTTATTTGTTTGTTTGTTTGTTTTTTTTTCCCAAGGGGTGATTTTATCGATCCAGTAGTCCTAGAATATTGTGGGAGGGCTCATTTGAACTAAAATTCAAAGTTCCAGTACCCATTTTAAGCGACAAAAAACTATGAAGGACAACTAGGCCTCCTCCCACGCACTGTTCTTTCCCATAGTCAACCGATAAAAATTTGGAGATAGCGATTTTTTTCTGCATGATCGAATATATTATAACAATGTCTTTTAGGATGACTTGATCCCCCAAAGTCCCCAGGGAGAGGGCTGAAAGTTATGAACTTTACTCAATTTTAAGTTCTAGTTTTGGTTATTGTGATGTATACTGACTTTTTCCGTGTTGATTTTGTCGGGGCGGGGGGGGCCGGCGAGGCTCGGCCCCTATAGGGCCGGCACGGTTCATGCCGGCAGTGGTCATGGGGGAAGGGACATTGCTATGAAGGGGGCACCGGACTTGCCAGCATTATTTATTGGTTATTGGGAAGTATACAACCATTTTCAGGAAGGATTTTTTCTGGAGGGGGGCTAGAGGAGGGGATTACTCTGGAGAATATTTCCGTGGAGAATGTTTCTTTGGGGTAAGGGACATTTCTATGAAGGGGGCGCCGGATTTCCAAGCATTATTTAAGAAACGATCAGAAGTTAAATAAAAAAAAACAAGTTTTTTCAACTGAAATGAAAGAAGGAATATTAGAACTTAAAACGAACAGAAATTATAACGTATGTGAGGGGGTTCTCCCCTAGTCAATACCTCGCTCTTTACGCTACAGTTTTTTTTTAGTGCTTTCAAAAGAGCTATCTATTCTAATTAAACGGCCTTTGTGATTCAGGGGTTTGTGAATCAAATTTTTTTTAACTTTTAACGTAAAGAGCGTGGTATTGACTAAGGGAGAACCCCTTCATATAAGTAATAACATATACGTAATAAAAAAAAACAATAAAAAAACAAGCGATACGGCTCAATAGTAATCGAAACTTTTAAAAACGAAATTTTGATGTCAATAAATGTATCAAAAGAATGTGTTTATAATGCTGATCCTAAATATATAAATTTTATTAAGTTTAGTATTACTCATCAAAGGCTACGAGCCTGAGAAAATTTACTTGATTTTTTAAAGAGGGGGAAACATCCCCTACAAGTGAAAGAATTTTAATGAAAATCACACCGTCAGATTCAGCGTATCAGAAAACCCTATTACATAGGTTTCAAGCTCATATCTGCAAAAATCTGCAACTTTGTATTTTTTTCCAGAAGAAAAATATACGAATATAGAAGTTAGTTACGTAAGTTAATTTGTAAAGACATCCATTTAGCAAAATAAAAGTAAAATTTTTATGCAAATAAAAGCTGCATTAACTAAAAAACGATCAGAAATTAAATAAAAAAAAAACAAGTTTTTTTAACTGAAAGTAAGGAGCGACATTAAAACTTAAAACGAACAGAAATTATTCCCTTTATGAAAGGGACTGCCCCCTCCTCAACGCCTCGCTCTTTACGCTAAAGTTTTTTATTGTTTTAAAAAATAGAGTTGTGAGAAAGTCAAAGTTTTTATTGTTTTAAAAAATAAAGTTGTGAGACAGAGTCAAACTTTAGCGTAAAGAGCGAGGCGTTGAGGAGGGGACAGCCCCTTTCATATACGGAATAATTTCTGTTCGTTTTAAGTTTTAATGTCGCTCCTTACTTTCAGTTTAAAAAACTTATTTTTTTTATTTAATGGTTAAAAGGTCCAATAACTAGGTCTCTGGGAATGGCATGACCTCCTACTTTTTCAAAATTCACACAAGAAGATTTTTTTTTTATTGTCAGTAGAGGTGACCCTATTGATCCCAGGACTCACCCATGCTGCCACCTATAACTTTTTTTTACATAGTTTATGTCTGTTTGTTGTCAGTGAGAATTTGAAAAACAGGAATTTTGTCACATTTATGGATGGTTTTATGGATGGTTATGTGTGTTGGTCGATTTATTTGATGTTTTTCATGGATGTTTTATGGTTTTTGTCAGTGAGAATTTGAAAAAACAGGAACTTTGTCACATGTTTTTATGGATTTTGTCAGTGAGAATTTGAAAAAACAGGAACCTGCTCACATTTTCGTCTGTTTTTATGGATTTTGTCAGTGAGAATTTGAAAAACAGGAACTTTGTCACATTTTTGTCTGTTTTTATGGACTTTGTCAGTGAGAATGAAAAAACAGGAACTTTGTCACTCCCTTCTTGTTGTTGTTCGATGCAGATGTTATGAGTTTCCGGAAAACAGTTAATGACACTTCCTTCCTGTTGTTATTCGAGGCAAATGTTATGAGTTCCCGGGAGATCGCGTGTTTCCAATATTTGTTGTTCAAGCCAAATGTTATGAGTTTCCGGGAAACAGTGTTTGTTGTTGTTGTTCAAGCCAAATGTTATGAGTTCCCGGGAAACAGCTAGATCCCATGTTTCCTTCTCAGCCAATCAGAGGACTTTTTTTACATAACAATTTGACCTTGAGATAAAATGAGTGAACAAGTTGAGTTAGAAATATCCTTTTATTGCAACTGTTCTATTTGTAAAGGACATTTTCATGATTTTGAACATTCTCATGAACCTACTGAATGTTTAGACTGCATAGAGGCAGAGACAGATGAGAAGAATCTGGAGGAAAGGAGAAGAAAAATTATATGTGACATGGAGAGAAATTTATACCGATTGCAAGTAAGCTCAGATAAAAGAAGGATTGATATGATAGAAAAGGAAGATCAAAGGAAGAGACTAGTAAAAGAGGGCTATCTCTATAGTGTAAAAGACAGCAGTGAAAACCCAAAGAAAAATGTATTTAGTGCAAGATATAACTCGGATTATTATGATGATTATGCTCTAAGAGAAGAGAAAAAGTGGGCCTTTAAGAGACAACATAAGAGGTCATTCTACGAAAATGATTTTAAACAACAGAAACCCTAATGGAAGAGTTCTCATATATTATTTACCGTTAAATCTAATAATTAATAGGTGTAATGAGCTTTATATTGTAATCATACAATAAATTTGTTTGTACTATTTTAATTTTCATATACTAGATATATATAGAGTGAGAATACCAGCAGAGACTTCTGTACATGAATAGTTCAGTTTGATTAAATCACCCCATAGATTATTATCAGTCCACAACCAAGTTTTCTATCAAAGATAACAAAAAAAAATTCATTCTTTCTAATCTTTATTCTATTGAAATATCGATATTTATAACAGTTTTTAAATACATAATGTTAGGTTCAATTATTTCTACGACGCTATCACTATCTTCCAGCATTGCTATACTACAAAGAGGGGGTGGTATACATTCAGCCTCCGGATTAAGTAATTGAACACCATCTTCATCATTTATTGATGTATCATTCAATGGGGTGAGTCAGTATTTAAATAAATCACCACGTACTCCTTTTGTAGGCAAAGTAGGAGCCCACCGCTCGTCATCCTCTATGCAAACACGACTAGGAGGTCACCGCCGTACCAAATTATCTGACGTGTACGAGAGACCATATTCCGTATAATGGACTTCTAGCACATCATCAGTACCTTCGAAGGTTGTAGTACTAGAAAGAAGGACCTCCTCATCAAGTGAGAGATCCCAACCATGCCATACATCCTAAAAGAATGAGAACGCTAAGATCAAAAGCTAGAGTTTCCTGCAGAAAACCTATATTAGTTCAGATTTTGCGGGGATAGTTTATTTTCGAACCAATATATCTACCAAGGGTTCAATACCTGAGTTAAACTAAGAGGTTTCAACTTCAGGAAAAAATTACATTTTGACAACATTTGACAATTTACTAAATTTAAAGTTTTGTTTAGTTTCAAAAATGTTTTCTGTCACTCATCATCTTTTAATCATTCACAAACAATACTAAAGAAAACCACTTTCCACGGTTTATCGATTTTAAATTATTAAGAAGGATATTATTTCTTTGAAATATACATTTTACATTTCTAATTTTCATGCTTTTGATAAGTATCTTGTCCTTTTGGTGTAAATTGCAGCTGAAGGCTTATCGCAAAATCACAGTTTCAAGTTTTTTCATATACTAGAATTGAAGGAAGATAGAAAATGTGAAAAATTCTTTTACCCGAATATTCTTCAGAGCCCAACCTAACCAGGATCTGAAAACAATAATATAACTTATAGTTGAACAAATTTTTTTAAATATCTCTTTTCTGACATCATTTGGAACTTGCAAATTATTATAAGTAGTAACGAATTACTTAATTTTTAATGAACTTATAATTAATTGAACCAACAATCCAAATTTTTGATACCACAAGAATAAATGGCATACGAATAAGAATATAAAAAACTACAGCATTTTAAAAAGTACAGAGTTTGGCTCATGAAATTTATTAGAACACCGGACTATGACAAATAGTTTCAGAATCAAAATATAACCGAGTCAAATAAAGGTCCATGCGTTCTTTTTTCTTATTCATCCCCCCACCAAACAAGCAGTGCAGTTAAAACCTACTTAGAATCTATACTTAGACCGTGAAACTAGAAGAAACTAAATTTTCTGTAAAGTTATGTCTAGCGATAGACTTATTAGAGTGACAGAAACTTTTTTTCCACAACCCACAAGAGGATATTTTTCGAGTAAAAAGTAAATAGCTGCTACACTAAATCAAAGATGAACAGAAATAATGTAGAATAATTTGTCAAACGTAAACCTATATCCAATGATATATTTAATAGAGTGACAAAAACTTTTTCCACAACAGGTTATTTTTCAATTAAAAGTAAAGAGCTGCTACACTAAATCAGAGATGAACGGAAATAATGTTGAATAATTGTTCAAATGTAAACTTATGCATAATGATATATTTAATAGAGTAGTAAGTCTAGCTTTGACAAGTGTGTTAGAACATCTAGAAAGAAGGTATCATATCTAAAAATTAGTATTTTTTTTATTACTATAGCAAATAAAATTATACCTAATAATAATAATAAAAAAAAAAAAAAAAAAAAAAAAAAAACTCGATAGGCAAGCGTCCAGCGGGCTTGAATCCTTACACAAATTTGAAGAATTTCCACATCCTCTTGTACTACATATTTTGCTGCTTCCACGCAATTAATCTCTTCAATTTCGTAAAGTTTGACTCCTGATAAAATATGATGTGTGCCCTTGCGGGCAAATATATCCCTTAACAAAAAAATACGCATGTGTCTACACAAAGAGACAGTTTTACTTTTATGGATATGATTCAATACTGACTACAAATCAAATGGGCTCTTAGTCTCCTTTCAAATGAATAGGAGTTCAGCTTCTGAGCGATAAAAAAATTATTTGATATAATTGGTAAGTGCTCGTATTGCCTAGGCAATTACTTGAGGTTATACAGCGGGTAGCTAAACCCAGTATTCCTCAAGAGCACCTGATCACCATAAGAGATCATACCCTGTTTTTTCTCATAGCTTGGGGATCAGATTGAAACTGTCAGGAAAGTTTTGTTTTGGACGGGATTAATGGGACTAAGGGTGAGGGGGTGTTTTGTCTTTGGGGGGGGGGGCTAAAAAATTTCTTCAGTTATTACCAAAGAGGATGCGCTAAGGTTTATTCTTTTTTTTCATGTCGGTTGACAGATAGACTATCTGGCATTACAAAGAAGGGGGTAGAAAGAGCTCTGTCTTATAAGGTGCAATCGTTTATTATAACTGGTAAATATTACTAATAAGGATCCTTTCATTTTGGAGATAACGCGAACAAGACGAAGAGTCTTACAACCCAAGCCTTGTAAGCCCACGGCTACCAACCGATACAGATTGTCTTTTCGACAGTATTTTGTGTCTCATTTTAGTAAATAAGTGACAAAGAAGAGTGATTATTTAAATTATATTGTCTCTTAATTTAACTGTTAATTTAATTCCTGTTATTTGACATAATAAATTCGTATCGTATCGCACCGTATCGAATATCACTAATAACGCTTAAGCAGAAATTGTTGTATTTTTCTTATTCATCTTCGTATTGAAGCGATACTCGATTACAGGTTCTTAGCAACTATTGAATAGGAAGTAGATAAAGCAGAGGTATTTTTTAATCATCTTAAATCTACTAGTAAGAAGGTTAATAAGGATATATACACAGAAGCATTAATGGGGGGGGGGGGGTTGAAAATACTTATTGACTGCATTCTGCTTGAAAAATAACTTTTTGGTATTTTCATCGAAAAAATTCAAATTGCCCATTGTCCCCCTAAGTTTTAAGAAATATATCTGACCCTCCCCTCTAACTTTTCCTGAATTGCTACCACTGCTTATACGTAAATCAAAACAAGACGAAATCTGATCTGGAAGCTTCAAGCTATGGAATCCATAAGACAATTATTAAACCAAGTAAGACAGGGCTTTAAAGATTTTAAACAGTAAGTCTTTAAAAAGCTGAATGATCATTGAGAACAACACTATTAATAAAAAAAGATATAGAAAATGTAGTGTAAGATAAGCGCTGATAATTTCAAACAACCAGCGTAGGAAAGGAGTTTAAAGAAATATAGGAACGTCATGGGAGTCAGTAAATAGTGAAGCCTTTATCATATTAGGGCGAAGGACGAGCGTGTGCAGTTGTGCTGCCCTTTGCAGCTTGATTTTGCCCTTTGGAGCTGTAATTAGTTGTATTTATAAAGGTCTACAAAAGAAGTAGGCCTTTGTCCAATATCTCCTTTGAACAATATTGAACTGTTTTGACACTCCTGGTCATTGGTGAACAGTTCTGGATAATCAGTTTATGTACTGAAATCAGCCGAAGTTTTGTAACATAGGTCCGTAGCCTCTGACGTAAGTCTTTATGATCATTGGTGAAATTATGATAACAGCTAATGTGGTCTATTTGTCTGTGTTGCACAAAGAAATTACACAACACAATTAAAAACATGCATTCGTTTAGGTTCCTATTTGTATTTTTTTACTAAGGAAGCTTCAACTAATTTATTGTTTCCTAGAACTCTAATGAGGAGGCCATATAAAGCAAAAGGGTTACAAGTATATTAAAAGGTAATGAGTGTTTGCTAATGAAGAATTTGCTGTCGTTGGGGCTCAAATTCACAAGGACTTAGTGATATCTTCCTTGTTCCTATGAATTTCAAAGTATAATGGTCAATATCAGTGATGCACACAGAGAGGAGGGGGCCTCAAGGCCCAGACCCCCCCCCCCCCAGAATCCTATTTTTTCTGAATTTTCGGGTACTTTTTATTCAAACTATCCAATAGATTTTCTATTCCCTTCTCCGAAAAGAAACATTTTGCATATGTGTCTCATCTTTTTTTTTATACTGGGTTCAGTCTTTAGGTTTACTTTAACCTGTAGCACGCATATTAATGGTACAATTCAGTAGCTTTACAAACATTGTCAATCAAGCGAGTATATTTCGGGGTTTTGAAGTTTTTGAAAACAGTATAGTCTGAAATATAGAACAATATATACAAATAATGGATAGTTCTTCAAATGTAAGCCCTTCTAACGTTTGATGGAAGTTCAAATAATATGACCTTTCGGTGTGTTTTCCAATCAAAAATATATAAAATACAAAGAACTATGTTCCATTGATTATAAAGGCATGGCTAAAAAGGAATTGTCAGTGAAAAACTCACAATTGAGCCATTCTATTGCGAAAACACACAAAAGTTAGAAGAAATGCAAAATACGATGAAATTACGTTCCCATGGTTCTTATTCGTATCCTTAAATTAGGGAGGTCAAGGCTTGGCAAAAAAAAGGAATTTTCAGTGAAAAACTCAAAAATATAGCTCTTAATATGGCTTTTCAGTGTTTTTTTCCAACGAAAATACGAAAAATACGACGAAATTACGTTCCCATGGTTCTAATTCATATCCTTTAATTAGGGAGGTCAAGGTTTGGCAAGAAAAAGGAATTTTCAGTGAAAAACTCACAAATATAGCTCTTAATATTACTTTTCGGTGTGTTTTCCAAAGGAAAATATTCAAAATACAATGAAAATATGTCCCCCCCCCCCAGAAATTTGAGTTTTGGGGGGGGGAAGATTTTAAATTGCTATTGTATTTGCTTTTTGTGTGCGCTTTTTGTCTCTAAAATGTGAATTCAGCCCTTCTGGGTCTGTGGTAGCTAGTACATGACCTATGATTTACATGGGTCATGGGACAGGTATGCTGACCGTCATGCTCCAATTAGGAAGAGACCTCTTGATCAATGGGGAACGACCAATTTGCATGCTGTAAGTGATGTCTCTATGCTTTCCGTTCATTTGCTTCTTACAGAAAAGTATTTTAAGGGCTTAATGTTTTTTTATATACTTCCTTTTTAATTATAACTATGCAAAGGTTAAGGACTATCTTAGCTCGGCCATCCATAATCATTTACGTTATTTAACATTTTTGCAGTTATGAACTTTTAATAGTTAACAATCTTTCTGTATTGATTGACAATGTTTGTAAAGCTACTGAATTGTACCATTAATGTGTGTGCTACAGGTTAAAGTAAACCTAAAGACTGAACCCAGTATAAAAAAAAAGATTAGACCCATATGCAAAATGTTTATTTACGGGGACGGGAATAGAAAATCTATTGGATAGTTTGAATAAAAAGTACTCAAAAATTCTGGCAAAATAGGATTCTGGGGGGGTCTGGGCCTTGAGTTCCCCTCAGCTCTGTGTGCATCACTGATATTAACCATTATATTTTGAAATTCATAGGAACAAGGAAGATATCACTAAGTCCTTGTAAATTTGAGCCCCAACGACAGCAAATTCTTCATTAGCAAACACTCATTACCTTTTAATATACTTGTAACCCTTTTGCTTTATATGGCCTCCTCATCAGAGTTCTCGGAAATAACAAATTAGTTGAAGCTTCCTTAGTAAAAAAATACAAATAGGAACCTAAACGAATGCATGTTTTTAGTTGAGTTGTGTAATTTCTTTGTGCAACACAGACAAATAGACCTCATTAGCTGTTATCATAATTTCACCAATGATCATAAAGACTTACGTCAGGGGCTACGGACCTATGTTACAAAACTTCGGCTGATTTCAGTACATAAACTGATTATCCAGAACTGTTCACCAATGACCAGGAGTGTCAAAACAGTTCAATATTGCTCAAAGGAGATATTGAACAAAGGCCTACTTCTTTTGTAGAACTTTATAAATACAACTAATTACAGCTCCAAAGGGCAAAATCAAGCTGCAAAGGGCAGCACAACTGCACACGCTTGTCCTTTGCCCTAATATGATAAAGGCTTCACTATTTACTGACTCCCATGACGTTCCTATATTTCTTTAAACTCCTTTCCTACGCTGGGTGTTTGAAATTATCAGCGCTTATCTTACACTACATTTTCTGCATCTTTTTTTATTAATAGTGTTGTTCTCAATGATCATTCAGCTTTTTAAAGACTTACTGTTTAAAATCTTTAAAGCCATCTCTTACTTTGTTTAATAATTGTCTTATGGATTCTATATCTTGAAGCTTCCAGATCAGATTTCATATTGTTTTGATTTACGTATAAGCAGTGGTAGCAATTCAGGAAAAGTTAGAGTGGAGGGTCAGATATATTTCTTAAAACTTAGGCGGGCAATGGGCAATTTGAATTTTTTCGATTAAAATACCAAAAAGTAATTTTTCAAGCAGAATGCAGTCAATAAGTATTTTCAAAATCCCCCCCCCCATTAATGTCTCTACTTATATATCCTTATCAAACTTCTGACTAGCAGATTCAAGATGATTAGAAAATAACTCGGCTTTATCTACTTTTTATTCAATAGCTTCTAAGATCCTGTAATCGAGTATCACTTAAATACGAAGAGGAATAAGAAAAATATAAGAATTTCTGCTTAAGCGTTATTAGTGCTATTCGATAGGGTGCGATACGATACGAATTTATTATGTCAAATAACAGGAATTAAATTAACAGTTAAATTAAGAGACAATATAATTTAAATAATCACTCTTCTTTGTCACTTATTTACTAAAATGAGACACAAAATACTGTCGAAAAGACAATCTGTATCGGTTGGTAGCCACGGGCTTACAAGGCTTGGGTTGTAAGACTATTCGTCTTGTTCGCGTTATCTCCAAAATGAAAGGATCCTTATTAGTAATATTTACCAGTTATAATAAACGATTGCACATTATAAGACAGAGCTATTTCTACCCCCTTCTTTTTAATGCCAGATATTCTATCCGTAAACCGTCATGAAAAAAAAGAATAAAATTGCCCGCATCCTATTTAGTACTAACTTACGACAGGATTTAGCCCCCCCCCCACCCTCACAACATCCCCTCACCCTAAGTCCCAGTAATCCCGTCCAAAACAAAACTTTCCTGAAAGTTTCACTCTGATCCCCCAGCTGTGAGACAAAACAGGGTATGATCTCTTATGGCGATCAGGTGCTCTTGAGGAATAATGGGTTTAGATACCCGCTGTATAACATCAAGTAATTGCCTAGGCAATACGAGCACTTATCAATTATACCAAATAATTTTTTTACCGCTCAGAAGCTGAACTCCTATTTATTTGAAAGGAGACTAAGAGCCCATTTGATTTGTAGTGAGTATTGAATCATATCCATAAAAGTAAAACTGTCTCTTTGTGTAGACACATGCGTATTTTTTTTGTTAAGGGATATATTTGCCCGCAAGGGCACACATCATATTTTATCAGGAGCCAAACTTTACAAAATTGAAGAGATTAATTGCGTGGAAGCAGCAAAATATGTTGTACAACAGGATGTGGAAATTCTTCAAATTTGTGTAAGGGTTCAAGCCCGCTGGACGCTTGCCTATCGAGTTTTTTTTTTTTTTTTTTTATTAGGTATAATTTTATTTGCTATAGTAATAAAAAAATACTAATTTTTAGATATGATACCTTCTTTCTAGATGTTCTAACACACTTGTCAAAGCTAGACTTACTACTCTATTAAATATATCATTAGGCATAAGTTTACATTTGAACAATTATTCAACATTATTTCTGTTCGTCTCTGATTTAGTGTAGCAGCTCTTTACTTTTTACTTGAAAAATATCCTCTTGTGGAAAAAGTTTTTGTCACTCTATTAAATATATCATTGGATATAGGTTTACGTTTGACAAATTATTCGATATTATTTCTGTTCATCTTTGATTTAGTGTTGCAGCTCTTTACTTTTAGTTAAAAAATAACCTCTTGTGGGTTGTGGAAAAAAAGTTTCTGTCACTCTAATAACTTTACAGAAAATTTAGTTTCTTCTAGTTTCAAGGTCTAAGTATAGATTCTAAGTAGGTTTTAACTGCACTGCTTGTTTGGTGGGGAGAAGAATAACCAAAAATAGCGGATGGAGCTTTATTTGACTCGGTTAGATTTTGATTCTGAAGCTATTTGTCATAGTTCCGTTGTTCTATTCAATTTCATGAGCCAAACTCTGTACTTTTTAAAATGTTGTAGTTTTTTATATTCTTTTTCGTTTGCCATTTATTGTTGTGGTATCAAAAAATTTGGATTGTTGGTTCAATTAAATATAAGTTCATTAAAAATTAAGTAATTAGTTACTATTTATAATAATTCGCTAGTTCCAAATGATGTCAGGAAAGAGATATTTAAAAAAAATTGTTCAACTATAAGTTATATTATTGTTTTCAGATCGTAGTTAGGTTGGGCTCTGAAGAATATTCCGGTAAAAAGAATTTTTCACATTTTCTAGCTTCCTTCAATTCTAGTATATGAAAAAACTTGAAACTGTGATTTTGCGATAAGCCTTCAGCTGCAATTTACACCAAAAGGGCAAGATACTTATCAAAAGCAAGAAAATATGAAATGTAAAATGTATATTTCAAAGAAATAATATCCTTCTTAATAATTTAAAATCGATAAACCGTGGAAAGTGGTTTTTTTAGTATTGTTTGTGAATGATTAAAAGATGATGAGTGACAGAAAACATTTTTGAAACTAAACAAAACTTTAAATTTAGTAAATTGTCAAATGTTGTCAAAATGTAATTTTTTCCTGAAGTTGAAACCTCTTAGTTTAACTCAGGTATTGAACCTTTGGTAGATATATTGGTTCGAAAATAAACTATCCCCGTAAAATCTGAACTAATATAGGTTTTCTGCAGGAAACTCTAGCTTTTGATCTTAGCGTTCTCATTCTTTTAGGATGTATGGCATGGTTGGGATCTCTCACTTGATGAGGAGGTCCTTCTTTCTAGTACTACAACCTTCGAAGGTACTGATGATGTGCTAGAAGTCTATTATACGGAAGATGGTCTGTCGTATACGTCAGATGATTTGGTACGGCGGGGTCCTCCTGGTCGTCTTTGCATAGAGGATGACGAGCGGTTGGCTCCTAGTTTGCCTACAATAGGAGTACGCGGCGATTTATTTGAATGCAGGCCCACCCCATTGATTGATATATCAATAAATGATGAAGATGGTGTTCAATTACTTAAACCGAAGGTTGAATCTATACCATCCCCTCTTTGTAATATAGCAATGCTGGAAGATCGTGATAGTGTCGTAGAAATAATTGAACCTGAAATTTAATATTTAAAAACTGTTATAAATATCGATATTTCAATAGAATAAAGATTAGAAAGAATGAATTATTTTTTGTTATCTTTGATAGAAAACTTCGTTGTGGTCTGATAATACTCTATGGGGTGATTTAATCAAACTGAATTATTAATGTACAGAAGTTTCTACTGGTATCTGCACTCTATATATATCTAGTATATGAAAATTGAAATAGTACAAACAAATTTATTGTATGATTACAATATAAAAAACATTACAAATATTAATTATTAGATTTAAAGGTAAATCATATATGAGAACTCTTCCATCAGGGTTTCCGTTGTTTAAAATCCTTTTCGTAGAATGACCTCTTATGTTGTCTCTTAAAGGCCCACTTTTTCTCTTCTCTTAGAGCATAATCATCATAATAATCCGAGTTATATCTTGCACTATATTCATTTTTCTTTGGGTTTTCACTGCTGTCTTTTACACTATAGAGAAAGCCCTCTTTTACCAGTCTCTTCTTTTGATCTTCCTTTTCTATCATATCAATCCTTCTTTTATCTGAGCTTACTTGCAATCGGTATAAATTTCTCTCCATGTCACATATAATTTTTCTTCTCCTTTCCTCCAGATTCTTCTCATCTGTCTCTGCCTCTATGCAGTCTAAACATTCAGTAGGTTCATGTGAATATTCAAAATCATGAAAATGTGCTTTACAAATAGAACAGTTGCAATAAAAGGATATTTCTAACTCAACTTGTTCACTCATTTCATCTCAAGGTCAAATTGTTATGTAAACAAAGTCCTCTGATTGGCTGAGAAGGAAACATGTGATCTAGCTGTTTCCCGGGAACTCATAACATTTGGCTTGAACAACAACAACAAATACTGTTTCCCGGAAACTCATAACATTTGGTTTGAACAACAAATATTGGAAAAACGCGATCTCCCGGGAACTCATAGCATTTGCCTCGAATAACAACAGGAAGGAAGTGTCATTAACTGTTTCCCGGAAACTCATACCATCTGCATCGAACAACAACAAGAAGGGAGTGACAAAGTTCCTGTTTTTCCATTCTCACTGACAAAGTCCATAAAAACAGACATAAATGTGACAAAGTTCCTGTTTTCAAATTCTCACTGACAAAAACCATAAAAACATACAAAAATGTGACAAGGTTCCTGTTTTTTCAAATTCTCACTGACAAAGTCCATAAAAACATGTGACAAAGTTCCTGTTTTTTCAAATTCTCACCATAAAACATCCATGAAAAACATCAAATAAATCGACCAACACACATAACCATCCATAAATGTGACAAAATTCCTGTTTTTCAAATTCTCACTGACAACAAACAGACATAAACTATGTAAACAAAGTTATAGGTGGCAGCAGGGGTGAGTCCTGGGATCAATAGGGTCACCTCTACTATTGTCTTGTTAAAAGTTATACCTGTTTATAAATATTTTCATTTCATTTTAAAATTTAGCAGAATTTCAGAGTTAACTACAGCCAACAAAAAACAATACACAACAATAAATTTAATTGTTATTGTTATAAGTTTGTCAACAATCTCTCCTATGTGTAATAGCTTACCGTACAACTATCTAGCTGTCTAGAAAATATAACAGCGTCATTTTACAAAAAAATGATGATGATCTATGATGTTTTATCTTTTCGTTTACTGTAATTTTCAACCATAGCGACGAGGCTGCCAACCTTTGCAATTTTCTCAAAAAAACCTGGAAATTTCAGTCCTGAGCCTGGTATGTTGAGATAAGTAAACATAAACCCCAACTAACATATTAAACATATACATTATTATTATTTAATATCAAATTAAAACCAATGCCTCGATGAAAATAAAAATTAATAATACAATAATAGAAATAGAAATATAAAAACAAAAAATTAAAACCAACTAGTACACCATACCTATTATGTCTCAGTTCAAAATCTCCTTCCAAATCCCCAAAGACTTCAGTTGTGCTTCGAATTTTAACGTCAGTTTTTTCTTTGTTGAAATATATCTCAGTATCGTATTTGTCTGCGTCGGGAAGGTGTACTGCTAACCTAAGGAAAAACAGGTAAATAAACAAAAATACTTTCCAATATGCAGTCTCTTAGCTATTAAAATAAAAATCAACAAAATCCTGTGAACACAAACCTCTGTGAAAACAATGATCAAAATAGGATTAAAAAAAAAACGACTAACAATGTAGTCCAATCCTGAATCCTTCCTCTCAGCTTACACTGAAGTTGTCAACCTCCTTAATCTTCCACTGAAGTTGTTATTATATGTATGAATACCAGAAGCTTTGGCCTATTTACATGTTTTTGCTTTTCAAAATAAGATAACATTTTCCTTAATAAGAGTGAGACTGTCAACCTCTTCCTTCCACAAGTTCCTGCTCTTCACACTCAAATTCAACTTTCAATCACAACGGATCAGATATTTGAAGACAAATATTTCTCTAATAAAACTACTGTTTTTGTAATAACAGGGGAACTGATACCCCAGCAGCACTCATATTAAACGCTTAGTTCAAACATATTCGTTAAAGTCAAGGGAGGTCAGGGGCTACATCCCTAATTCAAGTCCTCTCCCCCAAAAACACTCCACAACTATCTTCCCTAATAGCTGGGATGCAAAAATAAAATGAACAATAACTGTTAGTTTTACTAGATAAATGATATAACTTTTCTTTTGAACTGCACGTACATTTAAGGACGGATTAACCGCCGTTTGATAGTATGATTTCTGATATTGGAGGACTATTTAATTAACCTCTCGATACATCTACGCCTTTTAGTCACCTCATGATTTTTCTCCCAAAATATTTTGGTTCTCAGACAGGTGATATTTCATGATGTAGTTTTTAAAATATTTTAATCGGGAACAAGCCCCTTTTTGGGATATTTTCTCCTTTTTCTAAAATTAAAAAAGTTTTCTTATGCTAATAACTTTCGACGGCTAAATTCAAGGTTAATAAAAATTAGATTATTTTGATGTACAATGTAGTTAGAATTCCATTTCTTAGAGTTTTGGTTTCTATTAGCCTTGATTCGTTTTTTACTTACAGTTCATTCCCATAAACTGATACATAATTTTGTTTCTTTTTCTAGAATTATAGAAGTTTTCTTATGCTTATAACTTTTGACGGCTAAATTCAAGATTAATAAAAATTAGATTATTTTGATGTACAATGTAGTTAGAATTCCATTTCTTAGAGTTTAGGTTTTTCTTTTAGCCTTGATTCACTTTTTACTTACAGTTCATTCCCATAAACTGATACATAATTTGTTTTTATTTCATATAATATAAATGTTTTTAGGTATATAACTTTAATAAATTAAATAATTTTTACATTTTGATTACTAAATATCAGTATATGTATATTAAACTGACAATACACATTCATTTGTATTTTTTCAGTAAAGTACGAATTTTTTTCTGGCCTTGGGAAGGCCTAGGTGTTTCGCGCCCAGCTTATGTTAACTTCTGCTCGTTTTGAGTTTGACTCGGTTATTTATTGTAATTTCTGTTCGTTTTGGGTTTCATTTATTTATTGATGCTGATTTGTGGTAGTTTAGAGCTTGGTAGATTATTTGATTTTATTTTTGCTAATTTTTTGTTTAATGGAGATCTTTACTTTTCTTTGAAAAACTTATTTTGTGGAAAAGTTTTTTTTAATTAATATCTGTTCGTTTTATATTGAAATAGTCTTTTCATGAAAAAGAAAATATCAGTTTAAATATTTTCGTTTTTTAAGACTTTGTAGTTTGGCCTGCTATTTATATGCCGGAGAAAAATTTTCAGCAATTTTTAAAAAAATACACCCTTTTAAAAATCTGGACACAAATAGTACTGTTTAACTTAGTTTCATACCTCCTCTAGTTGACCTGAAATGGAAAACTTGATAACATTCGCAAAAAAATCTGTTTACTTTCTTTGACAGCTTCGATACACTTACACTATTTTGATTTGGTTAAATTTTAAGAGCAGAAGTAGCCTCGAAAGTTTGAACATAATACCCTTCAGTCGTTCTTGAGATACTGCTGAGATGCCTTACTGGGAATTAGTATTATCACAATGCATTTTGATTTTATCTTAAGGCAACATTTAGTTTTTAAACATGGGTCAATGGGAGGATGGGAGTGGAAGGGGGATTAGTTGCCCACCCTCCAATCACTTTCGACTATTAAAAAGGGCATCAACCCTTTTTATTTTCGATCGAATGAGCCCCTTTCGAAATTCCCACGACAAATCCTTCGATACGAAGTGCCCTGGTCACTTTCGATTGTTAAAAACGGCACTAGCCTTTGAATTTCCAACCGAATTAGCCTTTTTTGAAGTTTCTACGACAACACCTTCTATAAAACCTTATATGCGCCCAGGGCATAACTTAAAACCCTTGTCCTGAGAGTTGTGGGGGAGTGTCCTTCCCAAAAACACATTTTCTATCTGGAAATCAACTAGCCTACGCTAAACAAAATGGATATCTAAAAATTTTGATTGGATGTGTTTGGGCGAATGATGGACGTGGGGGGGGGGCTAGTTGCCCTCGAATCAGTTTTGAATATCAAAAAGGGCACTAGTTCTTTGAATTTCCAATCAGATGAGCCCCTTTTGAAGTTTCTATGACAACGCCTTCTATAAAAACCTTATATACCCCAGGACATAAGGTAAAACCTTTTCTCTGAGGGATGTTGGGGAGTGTCCTCCTCAAAAACATATTTTCTATCTGAAAATCAACTACGCTGAACAAAATGGCTATATCAAAATTTTGATTGGATGTGTTTGCGGGAATGATGGGCGTGAGGGAGGGGCTGGTTCCCCTCAAATCGCTTTCGACTATTAAGAAGGGAACTAGCCTTTTGAATTTAGAATCGAATGAGCCTGTTTTGAAGTTTCTACGACATCGCCTTCTTATAAATCCTTATATGCCCCCAGGGCATAACTTAAAACCCTTGCCCAGAGGGTTGTGGGGGAGTGTCCTATGGGGGATAGTCCTCCTAAAAAACATATTTTCAATCCGGAAATCAACTAGCCTACGCTGAACAAAATGGCTATCTCAAAATTTTTATTGGATGTCTTTGGAGGAATGATGAGCATGGGGGGCTAGTTGCCCTCCAATCACTTTCAACTATTAAAAACAGCACTAGCCTTTTGAATTCCAAATCGAATGAGCCTGTTTTGAAGTTTCTACGACACCACCTTCTATAAAAACTTTATATGCCACCAGGGCATAACTTAAAACCTTTGCCCTGAGGGCTGTGGGGGAATGTCCTCCTCAGAAACATATTTTCTATGTGAAAATCAACTACGCTGAACAAAATGGCTATCTCAAAATTTTGATTGGATGTGTCTGGGGGAATGATGGGCGTGGGGGGGCTTGTTGCCCTCCAATCAGTTTCGACTATTAAAAAGGGCAAACGCCCTTTGAATTTCCAATCGAATAAGCCTGTTTTGAAGTTTCTACGTCAACGCCTTCAATTAAAAACCTTATACGGCCCCAGGGCATAACTTAAAACCCTTGCACAGAGTGTTGTGGGGGAGTGTCCTCCTCAAAAAGATATTTTCTATCTGGAAATCAGCTACGCTGACAAAATGCCTATCTCAAAATTTTGATTGGATGTGTTTGGGGGAACGATGGGCGTGCGGGGGGCTAGTTGCCCTCCAATCACTTTCGACTAATAAAAAGGGTACTAGCCCTTTGAATTCCCAATCGAATGAGCCTGTTTTGAAGTTTCTACGAAAACATCTTCAATAAAAACCTTTTATGCCCCCAGGGTACAGCTTAAAACCCTTGCCCTGAGGGTTGTGGGGGAGTGTCCTCCTCAAAAACATATTTTCTATTTGTAAATCAACTACGCTGAACAAAATGGCTATCTCACAATTTTTATTGGATGTGTTTAGGGGAATGATGGGCGTGTGAGGGATCTCGTTGCCCTTCAATCACTTTCGACTATTAAAAAGGGCACTAGCCCTTTGAATTTCCAATCGAATGAGGCTTTCTTGAGGGTTCTACGACAACACCTTCTATAAAAACCTTATATGCCCCCAGGGTAAACTTAAAACCCCTGCCCTGAGGATTGTGGGGGAGTGTTCTCCTCAAAAACACATTTTCAATTTGGAAATCAACTACATTGAACAAAATGGCTATCACAAAATTTCGATTGGATGTGTTTGGGGGAATGATTGGCGTGAGGGGGGGGGGGGTTATTTGCCCTCCAATCACTTTCGACTATAAAAAAGGGCACTAGAACTCTCGATTTTTAATCGAATGAACCTCTTTTGAAGTCTCTAGGACGACCCCTTCTATATGAAGTGCCCTGCTTTAAAGAAAAGAAAATAGTAAACTGTACATTGTCAACAGTGATCTTATATGCCTTCAGGCCATAACTTAAAACCCTTGCCATGAGGGCTGTGGGGGAGTGCCCTCCTCAAAAAGATATTTTCTATCTGGAAATAAACTACGCCGAACAAAATGGCTATCGAAAAAATTTTGATTGGATGTGTGTGGGGGAATGGCGGGCGTGAGGGTTGGGAGCCTAGTTGCCCTCCAATCACTTTCAACTATTAAAAAGGGCACTAGCCACTCCAAGTTCCAATCGAATGAGCCCTTTTCGAAGTTTCTACGACAAATCCTTCGATACGAAGTGCCTGGTATGGAGAGAAAAAAAACACATTGTGCCCCCACATCGTTCTTTACTGGTTGTCATCCATAAAGACCTAATTCCCAAAACTTTCAACTACGTTGAATAAAATGGCTATTTAAAAATTTTTATTGGATGCGTTTGGGGAAAAGATGGGCGTAAGAGGGGCCATAACTTAAAACCCTTGCCCTGAGGGATGTGGAGGAGTGTCCTCCTCAAAAATATATTTTCTATTTGGAAATTAACTACGCTGAACAAAATGGCTATCTCAACATTTTGATTGGATGTGTTTGGGGATAAGGTGGGCGTGAGAGAGGGGCTAATTGCCCTTAAACCACTTTCGATTATTAAAAAGGGTACTAGTCCTTTGAATTTCAAATCGAATGAGCCCTTTTTCAAGTTTCTATGACAAAGATTTCAATAACTTATAATCCTTGCCCTAAGGGTTGTGGGGGAGTGTCCTCCTCAAAAATATGTTTTCTATCTGGAAATCAACTACCCTGAGCAAAATGGCTATCTCAAAATTTTTATTTGATGTGTTGGGGGGAATGATGGGTGTGGGGGGGGGGCTCTTTGCCCTCCAATCACTTTCGACTATTAAAACGGGCACTAGCCCTTTGAATTTCCAGTCGAATGAGCTTATATTGAAGTTTCTAAGACAACACCTTCTTTAAAAACCTTATATACCCCCAGGGCATAACTTAAAACCCTTGCCCTGAGGAATGTGGGGGAGTGTCCTTCTCATAAACATATTTTCCATCTAGAAATCAACTACGCTTAACAAAATGGCTATCTCAAAATTTTGATTGGATGTGTTTGGGGGACTGAAGGGCGAGGGGGGGGGGCTAGTTGCCCTCCAATCACTTTCGACTATCAAAAAGGGTACCAGTCCTTTAAACTTCCAACCAAATGATCCTGTTTTGAAATTTTTAAAACAGCATCTTCTATAAAAAACCATCGATATTTCCAGGGCATAGCTTAAAACCCTTGCTCTGAGGGTCGTGGGGAAGTTTCCTTCTTATACACATATTTTCTATCTGGAAAAACAACTATACTGAACAAAATGGCTATCTCGAAGTTTTGATGGGATATGTTGGGGGGAATAGTGGGCGTGGGGGGAGGGGGGCTAGTTGCCCTCCAATCACTTTCGACTATTAAAAAGGGTACGAGCCCTTTGAATTTCCAATCGAATGAGCCAGTTTTGAAGTTTCTACGACACCGCCTTCTATAAAAACCTTATATGACCCCAGGGCATAACTTAAAACCCTTGCCCTGAGGGTTGTGGGGGAGTGTCCTCCTCAAAAACATATTTTCTATCTGGAAATCAATTACGCTGAACAAAATGTCTATCTCAAAATTTTTATTGGCTGTATGTGGGGGAAGGCTGGGCGTGGGGGGGGGCTAGTTGCCCTCCAATCCCTTTCGACTATTAAGAAGGGCACTAGCATCTCCAATTTCCAATCGAATGAGCCCTCCAATCACTTTTGACTATTAAGAAGGGCACTAGCATCTCGAATTTCCAATCGAATGAGCCCTTTTTGAAGTTTCTACTACGACTCCTTCGATACAAAGTGCCAGGGTATGGAGAACCAAAAAAAAAAAAAAAAAAAAAAAACAAACACATTGTGCCCACATTGTTCTTTACTTAGGCAGCGCTAGCGTGATGCCTATGATTATAGAAGTTTTCTTGTGCTAATAAATTTTGACGGCTAAATTCAAGATTAATAAAATTAGATTATTTTGATGTACAATTTAGTTAGAAGTCCATTTCTTAGAGCTTTTGTTTCTTTTAGCCTTGATTCGCTTTTTACTTACAGTTCATTCCCATAAACTGATGCATAATTTTTTTTCTTTTTTTAAAATTATAGAACTTTTCTTGTGCTAATTACGTTTGACGGCTAAATTCAAAATTAATAGATTTTTCATATTCAGAATTAGCATAAAAATTAGATGATTTTGATGCAATATGCAGTTCAAATCATGTTTCTTAGAGTTTGGTTTCTTTTAACCTTGATTCGCTTTTCACTTAGAGTTCATTACCATAAACCGATTAATGTAACGTAAAGTAAACTCTCTATTCATTACCTGACAACATGTGAGTACATAAAAGAAGCTGATTCGACCATTCGATCGGTGTAGACAAAATAAGTAGTAGCAATTAAGAGGTGCTCTGTAATATTTGTTGTCCAAGAGAAATTTGGAGACCCCCATCTAAAATTAGCCCACTTGATTGAATGGTAAGACGATTTTACGCATCTTATTTGATTCTTTTTCAAATAAGATGCCAACCATCGAAATGAGATGTTTTTTCTCTCTTTACTCTAAAAAGAGAGATATCTCTTTAACTCTTAAAATTGAATTCTACTCCAAAAGGAGCGCTTAGCTCCACCTTCCAGTTCAACTGAGACAGACGCGTGCCATCGCCTCGATTGACAAAAACAACATCAGTTAACGTTAGCTTTCGCTTTGATTGAGACTAAATTTAATAATGAGTAATAGTGAGATAGTGATTGGATTATTGGACAATTTAGTTGATGGGAATTATGATCGTGAGAAGCGTGAAGGCAATATAAAGCTCACTCGCGTCAGAGAATACTCTCAAGTGAGAGTGATAGTGATCAAACAAATGGCTCTCGGAGCCCATAGTTTCAAACTCGTGCTGGATATGGCTCTCGGAGCCCTGAAATTAGTTCTAGGAACAAAAAATCTTGCTCTCGGAGCCCCATAATAATCAAGACACAAAGCGGAAGGCTTCTCCGGAAAAGCACAAAGGTAAAAGATTAAAAGAAAACACGTCAAATGACGCTCTATTCAAAAAGATTTCTGAAGAACGTTCTGGTACCAAAGAGGGTCCCAAGATCCATAAGAAACTTGCCAAAGTTACAAATAGAGCCTTCTCTGAGACTTTGGAAATAGGGAAGCTAAAAGATTTATTTGAGCGCCACCCTAGGCCTGCGAATACTAATAAAATTGTTGTCCCAAAGGTGAATAGTGAAATTTGGGCTACTCTCTCATCAGAGGCTAAACAGAGGGATGCGAAGGCACTTCAAGTGCAGCGGACAATTGTTCATTCAACATTTTGTGTTTTAGAGGCAGCAACTGCGATTCTTGAGCTTGAAAATGTGCATATCAAGGAGGCACACGTGTGTCCTAGTGGTCGCAGAGAGACGGCGGTGATTGCATTTTTTAGCCTAAGGTCAAACTAAGAAACATGCGAAATTTCAACCCCTTCCACTTTATCTTCATGGGGGAAAATGGGCCGGAAGTTTCGACCCTCCCACCACAGCCCCCTTTAACGTTGTCCGATTGAGTTGAAATTTAAAGAATAGGCTCTCCTAGGGCTTTGGAGTTTATCCTTAAAATTTCACCTCAATCCGATTACTCCTTCCCTGTTTTTCAAAAACCAAACATAGCCACTTAATGTTCATCAATTTTTTTTTTTGTTAGCCATGCCTACAGGCCACAGTTGGCAATGGATCCGGGTGAATGAGGACTCATTCGAACCGGAATTCGACCTGTTAGGGTCTTTTGATATTTTCAGACCTAAAAAATTATCCCCCGAATTTATATTTACGAAAAACCTCGTTTTTTCCCATAAGAGCCCCTGTTAGACGAATGCCGCCAAGAGCTTGCATCGGCATTCGTCTCGGAACTACGTCATTCACTGATGAATGTCGATAAAACCTTACGTCTCGACTGATGAAAATTAAAAAAGGTTTTAATAGTATAAAAATAAAGCATTTTAGGATGGTTGCTTAATTTTTTTTCGTTTACAGGTAAGTATCCACTGCTTTGATAACAGAGCGTATACCCACATGCTCGAAGAAAAGTTGAAAAAAGAAAATCTTACTGTGCATTTGATTTGAGTATTCAGGAATTAAAAGCCTTAACACAAGAATATTCAAAAGCGGGGGGTCTGGAAGGCGGCAGCCCCCCAACTTTAACTCCTGACACGATCAGCTAACAGTGAGTCAAGCAATAATAAGTAATAAACTGTACAAAAACGTGCAGAAATTATTTGAAAAAAACTAAGTTTTCTAAAGAGTTAAAGAGGCTGAGTCACAAGTTCGAAGCTTAAAACGTCCAGGGATTAGGCGGTACAGTTGGGGGGCTGCCGCCCTCCAAACCCCCGCTTCCGTATATGAAAGGGGCTGTGCCCTACTCAAAGCCTCGCTCTTTATGCTAAAGTTTGACTTTCTCACAACTCTTTTTTTCAAAATAAAAACTTTAGCGTAAAGAGGAGGGCAAAGCCCCTTTCATATACGGAAGCAGGGGTATGGGGGGCGGCAGCCCCCCAATTGTACCTCCCAATCCCTGTACGTTTTAAGCTTCGAACTTGTGACTCAGCCTCTTTAACTCTTTAGAAAACGTAGTTTTTTTCAAATTACCAAAGAAAAGGTTGTCAAAAACCTAACAGATGCAGTTCACATGCTTGGCCTCACCAATTATGAACTAAGTTTAAAAAGACGTCAAGCGATAAAATTCGAAGTGAGCCCAGATCCCACGGTAGCACCAGCCTTATGCGCTCCTGAAGTCAAAGTCATGGAGTTTCTTTTTGGCAAAGATGTTGCCAAAACAACGTCCAAAGGTATATCCGTTGGGGATTTGAAAAAAAATCATTTGGAAGACCAAAAAACGTGCAATGAGGGCCTGCCGTTATCGCCGATGGCAGAATGAGGCCCCCATACAAATTATCACAAAAGGCAGGGCTAGGACCGTCAAGAGAGATCCAAATTCTAGAAATTCCAGAAAAGGGATCGCAAACAGCTTGTTATGTACTATTTAACATACCCTGGCCTTGATTTTTATTGTTTTGTTGTGAATTTCAATAGGTAGTCACAACATTTGGCTGATAACTTTAAAGTGGGGAGAATTAGTAAGTACGTCTTAAAATAGCAGTCAATAACCAGTGATTTGAATATTTTGAATATTGTAGCCTCAGGCTATAAGATTGAATTTGAGAAAACACTTTAATAGTGTTTTCTTAAATTCAATCTTATAGCCTGAGCTTTGAAAACAAAAAACAAAAGTTTTACGTTTGAAGAAATACAGGCTATAAGAAAAGAAGTTGATATTTTATTGCATAAATGTGTTATTGATAAAGTACCCGACTTCAGAATAAAGGAAATACGTTGTATTTCTCCCATTTTTACAGTCCCAAGAAAGATGGGTCTACTCGGTTTATTCTTAATCTTAAAAAATTAAATGAAAAGATTAAATATTACGTTTCAAATGGAAAGTGTTCATTCTGCGGTACTTTTAATGACAAAAAATTGTTATATGGCCTCTATTGACCTAGTCGATTTTTATTATTCATGCCCTGTTGACTTTGATTTATTTATTTATTTATTAATCCACATAACGGTAAGCTAAAAAATTTGTGATGATCAAATGTGGCTTTGCTTTGAATTAGATTGTTGTTGTGCGTTTTCAATGTCAAAAGGCTTATCATCTGCTCCAAGGGTTCTTACGGAACTTTTTAAACCCGTCTTCTCCCTGTTTCGAAGAAAAGGGTATTTGTCAGTGGTATATTTAGATGATTTTCTCCTTCTGGGAAAGTCATATTTAGAATGTCAAAACAATGTCTATGAAACAGCGAAATTACTTTCAGAGCTGGGGTTTGTGATTCACTTGGGAAAGTCAGTTCTTATCCCAAACCAACAAATATAATTTCTGGGTTTTATGTTAGATTCAAGGATCAATGCGTATTTTCCTGCCGGAAAGTATTTGTGTAGTGATGCATCAAAACTAGGTCGGGCACTTGTGGATGAATATTCCACGAAAACGGTCACAGATGAATGGTCCTCAGAAAAGAAAAGATTTGATATCAATGTTTTAGAAACGAAGGCTGTTTATCTGGGATTCTACTCCAAAAGGAGCGCCTTAGCTACGCTTCGAGTTAAACTGAGATAGACCTGTGAAATTATCTCGATTGACCAAAACAACACCAGTTGACGTTTGTTTCGCTTGGATTGACACACAACTAAATAATGAGTAGTTGTGATACAATACCGACCAGATTATTGGACAACATAATGGATGGAAATTAATATCGTGAGAAATGTAGAAGGTAATATATAGTGCTTAAGCTTTAAAACGGGGAGAATTGGTAGGTGTGTCTCAAATTGATAGTCAATAACCAGGTATTGGAATATTGTAGTTTCAGGTTATAAAACTGAATGTGAGAAAGCAACATTGAAAGTCTTAAAAATAAAGAACACAAATTTTACTTTTGAAGAACTACAGGTTATAAGAAAAGAAGTGCATAATCTGATTACGTAAAGGTCTTACTGTTAAAGTGCCGAGTTTAGGACAAAGGAAATACTTTGTATTTCTAATGTTTTTATGGTCCCGAAGGGAAATGGTTCTTCATCATTTATGCTAAATTTTAAGAAAGCGTTAAATATGACCATTTTAAAATGGAAAGTGTACAATCTACTGTTTAATTTATGACAAAAAATTGTTACATGGCCTCTGTAGACCTTATCAATTTATAATATTCATTCCCTGTTGATTTCATCATCATATATGGTTTTGTTCTGAAATATGTTGTTGCTATGCTTACACTTTTTTGCCAAATCGGTTATCAATAGCCTGAGGGTTCTTCTGAAGCTCTTTAAACCCGCTTCTCAGTTCTCCCTACTTTGACGAAAGGGTTATTTATCAGTTGTTTACATGGATGAATTACTCATTCTGGGAAGGTTACTTTTAGAATGTCAATACAACTTACGAAACAGTGAAATTACTTCAGAGAGGTTGGTGATTCACCCGGAAAAGTCAGTTCTTATTTCAAGTCAATAAATAGAATTTATGGGATTTCTGTTAGATTCATGATCAATGCGCATTTTTTTGTCGAAAAGAAAAATTAAAAAAGTCTAAGATTTGGTTACAAAGTTTACTAGTTGAGGATTGACTATAATTAGAGAATTGGCCGAAACTACATACGTTCCTGTTTCAACCTTTCCAGCAGTGGATACTGATCGAAGAGCGAATATTGGCTCTCGGAGCCCAGAGTTTCAAATTCGTGCTCGATATGGCTCTCGGAGCCCTGAAATTAGTTCTAGGAACGTATGAACTAGCTCTCGTAGCCAAAAAATAGGTCTTAGAACCACCAGAACTGGCTCGGCGTGCCCGATGAAAATCCATGACCAAAGAAATGACAGAAAGTGGAAAGCTTCTCCAGAAAAGCCAAAAGGCAAAAGATTAAAAGAAAGCACGTCAAATGACGGTATAATTAACAAGGTTTCTGAAGAGCTTTCTGGTAAGAAGGAGGGGGCCCAAGACCCATAAAAAACTTGCCAAAATGTAAACATAGCTTTTTCTGAGGCTCTGGAAATAGGGAAGCTAAAGGATTTATTTGAGCGCCACCCTAGGCCTACGAATACCAATGAAATTGTTGTTCCCAACGCCTACCCCCGGACCCTGGGGGGCTGTCTCGACACTGGAGTTTTTTTGTTATCTGAGCTTTAAATTACTTTTATCAGAGACAAATTAAGAAATTTGGGCTACTTTTTCATCACAGGCTAAACAGAGGAATGCTAAGGCCCTTCATGTGCAGCGAACTATTGTCCACTCAACCTTTTGTATTTTACAGGTAGCAAATGCGATTCTTCAGCTTGGAAATCGTGACATCAAAGAAAAGGTCGTCAAAAACCTAATAGATACAGTTCACATGCTTAGCCTCACCGTTTATGATCTTAGTCTTAAAAGACATCATGCGTTGAAATTCAAGTGAGTTCAGGTCCCACGGTAGCATTGGCATTATGCGCTCCTGAAGCCAAAGTGACGAAAGTCTTCCAATCACTTGGAAGATCGAAAAACGTGCAAGGGTGCCAACTGTTATTGCCGCTGACAGAACGAGCCACCTTGTCCAAACTATCGCATAAATTAGGGTTTTGTTTTACCGGAAAGCAAAGTTGTGGAAAGTTCGAATACTAAAACACTCATGGGGGGATTTTGGGGCCAAGCACACTTTTAAATCCGATGTAAGTTCGGAACTGCAGCGGGGATTGGATATTACCAATCATTGTTCTAAAACAATTGACTAAATCAGTTGATATACATTTGTGTAGTGATGCATGTAAACTAGGCTAGGTACTAGTGGAGGAATATTCAATGAAAACAGCCACAGATAAATGGTCTTCAGAAGAAAAGTAATTTTACATCATCGCCTTAGAAATAAAAGCTGTTTATCTGGGATTAAAAAGCTTACCCAGGATAGCAAAGGCATGCATGTTCGGCTGCGTTCAGAAAGTGCAACCCTAGTGGCATACAAAAAAAAGAGATCAAAATCTGAGTTTAGTAATTATTTTGCAAATAAGGTCTGACAGCAAGTAATGCAGGGAAAAGGGTGGATATCTGCAGAATATTCGCCTGAAGTGGCTTAATATCGCTGATAAAGGATCACGAAAATCTGATAATGAAAGGAACGGGAATTGGATTCTGGAATATTTGAAATGTAAACTCTGTGGTATCTCAGTGGATAGATATTGATTTGTGGTCAACAAGTTAAAATTTTCAAATTAAACCATTTGTTTCTTGGAAAGCAGATCTGGAATATTCTTTTGTAGATGAATTCACAATGAGTTGGAAGCCTCATTTCTTTTACGCATCTCCTCCTCTTTGGCTTGATTCTTAAGTACCTTTAGAAGGTAGAAACGGATCAAATAACAAATATTTTAATGATTTCGAAACTGGACCACACGAGTCCATTATCTTTTACTATTAAGGCTTTTAGTATGAATTCCCAAACTTCTACCAGGCGATATTTCTACTTTGTCTCTCCCTCAAAAAACTGACCTTGCACCATCCATTGTTCAAAGCCTTATGTCTAGAAGCGTGTATCGTCTCTGGAAAGGTTTTTTCCACCAAGGAAATTGTCCTTCTATATTCGATATCATCATCGATGGATGGTAGGATTCGACTAAGAACGGGATTCACATTAAAAAGGGATCGACTTTTGTGGAAGAAACGGGATCCATCCCCTGGAGGCAACTCTACTGGAGACCTTGACCTCTTTTATGGAACCTTTTCACTCAGGTGTTGGATACAGTGCTATTAATACTACAAGCAGTACTTTATCGGCAATTTTACCAGGCCTTAAGCTGGGCAGTTATCAAATCACAAGTAGTTCATCCGCGGTGTCTTTAATAGAATGCCTGGTCTTCCCAAGCTTTCTAGTATCTGGGATGTAAAACGCACATTCGATATCTTTACATTACCAGCTTCGTATATCAAAATTCTTCAACAAAGACACAAACACAAAAATTAGCAGTTTTATTGATTTTATCGGCTTGTGAAAGAGTTTAGTTTTCTGGCTAATTCGTCAATTAACAATATGATACACAATGACGATGGAAGTTTTTTCATTGTCAAATCCATGTGTTGTTATAAAGAACGAAACGTGAAACCATAAATTAATCGCTAACATCGGTCTTTTCAAGAGTCTTCCCTGTGTCTGCTGACGCATCTCGCTAGTTATATTAGAATGGCATCATATCTGAATAGAGACGACACAATTTTTCTTACATGCCGTAAGCCTCATACTGCTGCATCCAAGTCATCCTTTTCTAGTAGAATCAAAGAAGTGTTATTTCTTGCAGGAACAGATCTAAGTGTTGCGCTCATAGATCTCAGAATGGTGCTCATAGTAACAGGTCTGGCTCAACGTCCTACCTTAAAGCAAGATTAGTTGGTGTGGATCAAATTGTAAGATATGTAGGCTGGACAAATGTGAAAACGTTAGCAAGGTTCTACGATAAACCAATTGAAAGTGGACAAAAGTTATTTGTTCTTGAAATTATTTATTTTATTTTTTTATATTTGAAATATCTTACTATAAATTAATTTTGTACAGCAGCCTCTTTTTACGAAGGCTATTACTGATTATTCAAGCGGGTTTAGCTCATAATGAACTTTAAAATCTCAGTTTAACTCGGAGCGTAGCTAAGGCACTCCTTTTGGAGTAGATTTGATAAATTAAACGAAAACTTGCCAAGTTTGAAGTTTGATTATAATTCTACTCCAAAGAAGGAGCGCCAGCATAATTGAGAGTTCAACTGCCCTCCCAATTTCCCTTCCCGTTGAACTCCCAGCGTTTCATCATGAACTTAACCACCGCATATTATAATGACTTTAAAATACTGGTGTTGTTTTGGTCAATCGAGGCGATTGCACAGGTCTATCTCAGTTGAACTCTACGCTACGCCAGCACTCCTTCTTTGGAGTAGAATTACAATCAAACTTCAAACTTGGTAAGTTTTCCTTTAATTTATAAATTAAAATGTTTTGCTCAGAATATTAAAGGCATGCATGTCCGGCTGCGTTCTGACAATATGATCACATTAGCTTACATAAATAAAATGGGAGGATCAAAATCTGAGTTTTGTAATTATTTCGCAAATAAGGTCTGGCAGCTAGTATTGCAGGGCAAAGGCTGGATATTTGTAGAACATGTGCCTGGAGTTGCTAATATTGCGGATAAAGCATCACGAAAATTTGATAATGAAAAAGAATGGAAATGGGATTCTGAAATATTTATTATTTTGAACTCTTTGGTTAGTCAATCGATAGATATTGTATTGTTTGCAACTGGATTAAATTTTTGGATTAAAGCATTTGCTTCTTGGAAACCAGATCCAGAATGTTTTTTCATAGATGCATTTGCAATGAGTTGGAAGCCTTATTTCTTTTTTGCATTCCCCCCATTTAGTTTACTTCTGAGGACCCTTAAGAAGGTGGAGACAGATCAGACCACTGGTATTTTGATCTTTCCAATTTGGACCAC
Organism: Artemia sp. Qi Xiang Cuo; assembly: GCF_049724085.1. Taxonomy (NCBI): domain Eukaryota; kingdom Metazoa; phylum Arthropoda; class Branchiopoda; order Anostraca; family Artemiidae; genus Artemia; species Artemia sp. Qi Xiang Cuo. The sequence goes on along the minus strand of NC_142802.1, from coordinate 76,118,649 downwards.
ACAAGTCTGTTATCCCTTACTATTAAATCTTTTAATAGGAAGTCCAATATTTCAACCAAATGATATTTTTACTTTGTCTCTCCCACAGAAACCGACCTTGCACCATCCATTGTCCAGGACGTTACGCCTAGTGGCTTGTGTCGTCTCCGGCAAAGGCTTCACCACCAAGGATATTCTCATTCCACGTTTGATATTATCATGGATGGATCGCGGGATTCGACTAAGCGCCAGTACAGGGTTTACATTGAAAAATGGATCGACTTTTGTGGAAGAAACACAATCCAGGTCTTGGAGGTATTTCTACCGGAGAATTTGAACTTTCTTATGGAACTTTTTCACTCAGGTGTTGGATACAGTGCTATTAATACTGCGAGGAGTTCTTTATCGGCGATTTTACCAAGCCTTCAATTAGGCAGTAATCACCAAGAAGTTCATGAGAGGTGTCCTTAATAGAAGGCCTAGTCTACCCAAGATTTCTAGTATTTGGGATGTAAAACGTGTATTCGAGATCTTTAGATTGCCAGCTTGGCAAAACGAAAATCTTCAATTAAAGACATTAACACAAAAATTAGCAGTTTGATTGATTCTATAAGCCTGAGAAAGAGTTCAGTTTTTGGCCAGTTTATCACTTAGTAATATGATACATAATAACGATGGAAGTTTTGATTTTCAAATCAATGTGTTGTTAAAAACAACGAAACCGGGCAACCACAAAACAATATTTAAACTTCGGCCTTTTCAAGAGTCGTCCCTACGTCCGATGACGCAACTAGCAAGGTATATTAGAATGACGTCACATCCGAATAGAAACGACGCACCTTTTTCTTACGTATAGAAAGCCTCATACTGCTGCGTCCAAGTCATCTATTTCTAGGTGGATAAAAGAGTTTTATTTCTTGCAGGTATATTTCTTGCAAGCACACTCATCGTATTTTATTATAGTTGAAATATCTTACTATAATTGAAATCGGAATTTTGATACCGGAATTTTTATACCAATAGATACATCAAAAGAATCAGATTTTAATGCTGATTTCCAATATATAAGTTTTATCAAGTTTAGTTTTACCCATCAAAAGTTACGCGCCTGAGAAAATTTGACTGATTTTAGAAAAAAGTGGAAAATACCCCCTAAAAGTTATAGAACCTTAATGAAAATTACACCATCATATTCAGCGTATCACAGAACCCTACTGTAAAGGTCTCAAGCACCTATTTACAAAAATGTGGAATTTTGCATTTTTTGCCAAAAGAAAGATCACGAATGCGTGTTTATTTGTTTGTTTTTTTTTCCCAGGGGTGATCGTATCGACCCAGTGGTCCTAGAATATCGTGGAAAGGCTCATCGGAACGGAAATTAAAAGTTCTAGTGCCCTTTTTAAGTGACCAAAAAAAATGGAGGTCAATTAGGCCCCCTCCCATGCTCATTTTTTTTCCAAAGTCACCTGATCAAAATTTTGAGATAGCCATTTTGTGCAGTATGGTCGAAATTATGATAACTATGTGTTTTAGGATGACTTTATCCCCCGAAGTCCCCGGGGAGGGCTGGAAGTTATAAACTTTACCCAATATTAACATATAGTATTCGTTATTGGGAAGTATACAGACGTTTTCAAGGGGGATTTTTTCTGGTAGGTGGGGGGGGGGGGTCGGGGTTTATATGGCAGGATCTTTCCACGAAGGAAGTTTTCATGGGCGAAAGGACATTGATATGAAGGGGGTGAAGGATTTCCCAGCATTATTTAAAAAAGAGATTAGAAATTAAATAAAAAAAAACAAGTTTTTCAACTGAAGGTAAGGAGCAATATCAAAACTTAAAACGAACAGAAACTGTTAGGTATATGATTGGGTTCACCCCCTAGTCAATACCTCGCTTTTTAAGCCAAAGATTTTTTAGTACTTTCATAAGAGCTATTTATTCTAATTAACAGCCTTTGTGATAAAGGGGTCATTTTTAAAGAATTGGAACAAAACTCGAACTTTAGCTTAAAGAGCAAGGTATTGACTAGGGGGCGAACCCCCTAATATACGTATTAAAAATCTATGAATATAGAAGTTCGTTACGTAAGTTAATTCGTAAGTTACGTATATTTATTACTAATAAAAACATTCGTAAATAAAATTAAACAAGTTTTGAGAAAGCCATTTAACCAAATAAAAGTAAAATTGATATGCAAATTTTGTTTTAATTATTCATGTACGGTGAGTCAAAATCAAAACCTGCATTCATTCAAAAACGTTCAAAAATATAAAAAAAAAAACTTTTTTTTTACTGAAAGTACGGAACGACGTTAAAACTTAAAACGAACAGAAATTATTCCGTATATGAAAGGGGATGTCCCCCCCTCAACGGCTCGCTCTTTACGCTAAAGTTTGACTTTCTCACAACTCTGTTTTTTTAACAATAAAAAAACTTTAGCGTAAAGAGCGCGGCGTTGAGGAGGGGACAGCCCATTTCATATATGGAATAATTTCTATTCGTTTTAAGTTTTAACCTCGTTCCTTACTTTCAGTTAAAAAAAAGTTTTTTTTTATTTAATTTTGTACAACAACATTTCCTTTATGAATAGGGCTATTGTTAATCATTAGTGTTGGTTTAGCTCATGCTGAACTTTAAAATCTCAGTTGAACTCAAAGGCGGAGCTAAGGCGCTCCTTTTGGAGTAGAATTGATAAATTAAACAAAAACTTACCGAGTTTGAAGTTTTATTGCAATTCTACTCCAAAGAAGGAGCGCCAGCGTTGCTGAGAGTTCAACTGCCTTCCCAACATTTCCTTCCCATTGAACTCTCAGCGTTTCATAATGAGCTTAACCACCGCATATTACAATGACTATAAAATACTGGTGTTGTTTTGCTCAATAGAGGCGAGTGCACGCGTCTGTCTCAGTTGAACTCTCTGCTACACTGGCTGTCATTCTTTGGATTAGAATTACAAACAAACTTCAAACTTGGTAAGTTTTCGTTTAATTTATCAATTATATCTCTTTTCTTTCTAGTAGAAATAGCTGGCACTAGATTGTTTTACCGTAGTTGTAATGTTTGGTCACTATTTGTTTTGTCAATCTCAATCAGTTCGAGTTTCAAAACCCTATCCCCCTGGACACCCAAAGGAGGGTATCTACCTAGGGTGGTTTCTACCTTTCAAGGTAGACACAAAGTACCGATGGTAATAAAAACTTCACTTACTTCACTTACAAAATGCTGACTAGGTAGTTCTCCTTATTTGGCGTCTAGCTCATCAGAGGCTCTGTGGTTCTATGTAAGAACAGTAGGCAGGACACTAGATGAAATAAGGGATAAAAGAGCTTGATTTTCAATATTGACTCCCTAAACTCCCTAAGATTTCAACTCCCTAAAGATCTCATAGAACCGTAGATCAAGGATTGCTAAGATCAGCATTCCTTCACTTTCTAATAATTTTAAGGACTGTAATAATTTTGCAGGGTGGTCATAAAGTGGAGTGTAAGCAAGTCCTTCGAATTTCATTGTTGGTAGCATATTAGTATTAATACGGAGTTAGAAATCATAGTTGCAGGTGGAACCCACGGATATATCATGGGATTGCTTGATTAGTTGGCATTGCCTGATTAGTTGGCAATATTTGATAGGATCAATTATAATCAAGAGTGATGGCTTCGAAAATTACGTGCAAGTGGGTGATGCAGAACAGTCTTAGAAAGTAAATTTCTTGATTGCATCTTCTAGCCAGTTCTTTATGTACTGAATTAACTGAAAAAAGGCCTGGATTCTGACAGTGAAACTATTCCGTTTTCAGCTCCCCCCCCCCCTAGAAAAAAAACAATAAGAAAATTAATCTTTTCTCCAAAGAAAGAATTCTGTGGAACCGCCACCATTTGCAGAACCGAATAGATATTAGCATGGTGACGAATATTTGTGTCTACAAAGTGGCTGTTAGGTCTGTTCTTTTTTGTGCAGCCAAAACGTGGTCAATGAAGATGTCTTATCTCCATGATCATCAAACAATTTTAGAGGAGAAGGACCTTCGTGGTCCGAGCCTCGACTCAGTTTGGTAAATCTGCACATAATAAGCGCCTATAGCTGCTCCTTTGCCAGTCTGGTGTAGGCGACCAGGCAGACGATTGAAGCATTGGTACGCAATTGTCAGAAACAATCTCAAGCCCATTGGCAGATTTGAAAGTTTGGCATCTGGCGACGGCTTATAGAAAAACTGGCAAAATATCGTGACAGAGGGGGGGGGGGTAATCATACGGAGTCTTGTGGATTCGAGAGGAGGCATTCTCATCTGGTCAAGCAGCAAGTGCAAGTAAGCACAAGCAGCTCATTTTCAAGAGGAGAAAGGCAAATAAGGAAAATGCATATTGATCAGTTATATGTCTCTCTTCCAGCTTAATCATTCAAAATTATAAAGCTGCAAAATTTGACAGTCTCTGGGCAGCCAACAAGCATGGATATCTAAGAGAAAAGGAATATAAACTTCAGTAAAACCACCTTCTCTTGCAATTTACGTTAACAAACCCCAAGCAAAACCAATAAAGTTCTAAAAAGGAATTTGGTTCATTTATAAAGAGCATTTACAGTTCTTTCTGTTCTCCTTTAAAGTTTATTTCTGTATGAAAGCGTTTTAAATAAACAAAGTAGATATTACACATAAAAAAGAATCCAGTTAACTCGAGTGAAGAGAGGCCAAGAAGGGTATTTCATTTACCAGAGTGGGACAAGTGTGGTTTAGACCCCCATTAAAACCCCTCCCTCTCAATGGCTACGTCACTACTGGCCTTTAAACCCAATTTTAATATCATGAAATTGAAATTGATTCAACTTAAGCTCATACTTACTAAGGATTCAAATGATTGCAACTGATCACTTTCTTAGAATTCGTGATGAGAATCAGAACCTCTTAGAATTGAAATGTTTCGCAAGTTTTTGTTTTACACAACTAAAATTTAACATCTTAAAAGAATAACAAAATACATACCTTAAGGATTTTTCTTCAGATGTCAGATCATGGTTGATTCTAAAATCAGTTTTCCTGCCTCCCATTTTAATTTCCACTGTTCCATCACTTGTACCTTTTATAAACTGCCCATCAATTTTGATTCCCATCTGATCCATTTCTGATATTTCTATTTCAGCATTGAATTCAGTGTTTCCATCCTCTGAACTGTAAACTCCCTTTAAAGAGAATTTTTCAAATACTGAGAAATGGTTGGTTACTGAAAATAATGTAATTTCTATTGCTTGTCCGGCTTGCCTAAGATATACTATTTGACGATATTACATCAGGATAGTTGTTGACTCAGAGCTAGCTCATTGAAAGATTAATAAGTGTGATATGTTTTTAAATTTAAGAGGCAGCTCCACATTTCTATCTCCCCTTCTATTCAGAGCTTCCTTCACATGACAATATTGAAAAAGTTGACTGGGCAGCTAAATTCCTACTGACAGAGATTTCTCAATTATTGGGATATATTCCAAATTTTAATATTAGTAATAATGAAGGTCAGGGGAGCTTTTAAACCATAGCCTACGTGAGTAAAACAATTAAAATATAGACATTTTTTAAAAATAAACTAAATGGATTAAAAAGTGGATTTTTTTTTCGCGAGAATCTATGAATATAAGTGAAAACAAGGGATGCAAAACGGGTAGGGTTTTTCATATAACACATATATAAAATTGATCGAAGTTATAAATAAAAAATGTGAACTGAGGAAAAAAACTTTAAAAAAAAACCTAGGAAGAGTCAAAAAGCCCAATTAGTCTTAAACCACAGATTTGAACCTAAGTTACTACAACTACAAGCAAGTGCCCTTACCGTACGATATCAAGTCTTTTACAAAAGTGTTTGTTTTATAATAACTGCTGTGCCAAAATCATCCGTTTATCTTGTTTTATAAATTTTACTTAATTAAAGTATGAGAAGTTTTAAAAAATATGGTATTATTGTACTGTCATCGGAAGTCCATATACTGATGAAATTTGGAAGTAATTGTAAGTTCGGAAGTTGTCAAAAAATGCCTCACGAATTTAACAATTAATTGTGATAAACAAACCAAAAAGTCGCTGAGTTAAGAAAAACCATTAAAGAAAATCAAGGATATATGTGCCAAAACTCCGAAATTCTCTGAAAATTTCTGGGTAAAAGTAGATGTTCTTCTTTCTAGACTATTTGCAAAATTTTGGTTTTGAATGATTCCGGCAAATAGCTGCTCCCTTTCCCCTTGCCTCTTTAAGACGTGTATGACATATTTTGAACGAAGATTTTCAAAAAATTTAGTTTACAAATGGAGCAATAGGAAAGTTTTATCTCCGAGGAAAGAGACTGAACACAGGAAAACATCAAGAGCAACTATTTTTTTCTTGTTATTGACCAAAATTTTTTTATGACCTTTAAAAATTTAAGAGTTAATCCTAGGACAGATCTACTCAGACCATGTGATTAAAAGTTATTTTCCTTATTATGTTAAACTGAAAACTTTTTAAGCATTTCGACACTCCCAGTCTTCTGAGTTTTTTATCCATTTTTTTCCTATGGGTGCTGCTTTTTAATTACAGATTTAAATTTTTTGTGCTATTTATAATCATGAAGAGAGAAAACTTTACAGATGTAGTGACATTCTCAATCACTTTTTTTGTTCAGTTTCCTCATATCCGACTGATAACCCCTAAAGGTGAGATAAAAAGTCTATTTATCATATGAATAAAGATCTATATAAAGGTTTACCACCCCATTAAAAACCTATTTTAAATGCCGAATTGGCCAAGTTTGAAGAACAAAGAAAATGTAACACAAATGATAGACTTTCAAATAAATAACAACGAAAGAATGCCAATAATAGCAAAAGAAATGCAGAGATTTGTTTTAAAAAGAAACAAGAGGGGGACTAAAAAAAACCAGCGCTCTAAAAAAAAGACTAAAATTCGCAAAAAAATAAATACCAAGCAACAAGAAAATTACTGAGAAATTAAAAGAAATTACAGGAAAATTGTAATTGCTGAACTTGAAAATTACACAATTAAGGCAAGTTTGAAACTATCAGGCTTCAAAAGAAACTATCTTAAACAATCATATGTCTGAAACTATCAAACTTCAGGCTACTAGTCTTAGACTATCAGAAAACTAGGCAAAGCCATCACACTTCATAATTTCACAATTGAGCCACTTTTTGAAAGTATCAGGCTTCTAAAGGCAAATAATAAATAATAACTTCGCGTTTTATATGAATACGTTCAACAGCTTTCTGACTTGGCACTCGATTGAAAGTGGTTTAGTTCCCTGTAGTTCCATTAAAAGGTAACCTACATTTAATGGTTCAATTTTCCTCTTTTTTGTACTATTTATTGCTATGAAATAAAAACAAAATTCTCTGTACTTCTTTGATTTGAGCTTCGGTTTAGTTTTTCTTTTTTTTCAGATAGTGAATACACCTTATACATTTAAGCTTAAAAAATTCAAAATGTATTTTGTTTTCAGTAAAGGGCAAATTATGTTCTGGTCTTGAGTAGGCATGGGGGTTGTCAGCCTACTCACTGTAGAGAAATTTAAGCGGCGCGATTATCCTAGAAAATATCTGTCTACTGCAGTCTCGACACATATAAAAGCTTATCTCATTTTCTCTGTTTAAACGATCCAGTGTATATTTCTCAGTAGCGCAATCAACTTTGAAAAATGGCGCGAAGTTTGTATTGTTTATGATTGTGAAAGCAGAACGAAAGGGGTGAGCCGGCGAAGTGGTTTGCTACTGTCCTATCTAACAGTTATGACTTGACTTAACTGATTGGCATATCCAAGATTACGAAAAGGGGAATTTGGATTAATTTTAGCAAATATGGAAATTTCTAGTGCTAACTTGTATTCAAAACTGCAACAGGTTAATAGCCGGAATTTCATAAATAGTGGGAGAGGGATCCACGAAGTGGTACGATTATTTGAAATTTGCCACAAAGGGGCAACCTATAGAAAATAAAGAAATTACAGCAATATTACAGAAATTCTTATTGGGAACCGGGACAAATCCATCGAATTCGGCTTAAGAGCAATAACCTGGACTGGGAAGTTGGCTGCGAGGACTTTCCCCTTGAAAAATTTATTCGATATTTTTTGCGCACACGTGCATATTATGAAGTGAAATTTAAGAATCGTGAAATGAACAGAAAGTCCAACCAAGGAAAATAAACTAGTAAGTAATTATTTTAGTTCTAGTAGTTTGAATATGTTATTATCTCCTTAATGAGCTCCTCAGTACTACAGACAATAATAATCAAACCAATATCAATAAACATATGTGAAAAAAGGAAGTGACGAAATTTAATTTAGCTGCGAATCTGCATTTATGTCGACCACAGAAATTCAATTTCAGAAAAAGTTGACAAAACCATGGAACTTAAATATCAATGCAAAGCGCCAAATTTCCTAATCAATTGTCATCACGTTATGGCATTGTTCAAATAAAACTTATTTTTACTTTGATTATCCTTATAAATTCATTCTTTGTTTTCTTTGCATTCTAAAATCAATGTTATATTTATCTTTTGCATTATTACAGCCAAACCAATTATTTTCCTTTTTCTTTTTTATCTCTTAACCGCAATGCACACTTCCTTATCCCTTAGACGCTCGATTCGTCTTATTTCTTTTCCTGTTCTCCAGGTTGCGAATACCATCGCCACACGCGTGCCTACCCATGAGAAAATCTAATGTCGCTTATGTTACTTCTGGTTTATATGTTCTCTGGAACAGCTACATCTTCGTCCGGCTTTGTCTAATGGTTGAGGTAGGAAATCATCGTGCTGTTTATATTTCTCTACAGGGGCCCAACTCAATTTAATTTTTGCTCGTTTTGAGTTTCACTCGGTTATTTATTGTAATTTATGTTCGTTTTCGGTTTCATTTATTTATTGTAGTCATAATTTTAGTAGTTTTACACTTGGAAGATTATTTGACTTTATTTTTGCTCATTTTGGTTTAATGGAACTCTTTACTTTTCTTTGAAAAACTTTTGTGTGGACAAAGCGTTTTATATTAATTAAAAACATAAAAAAACAATGTCACACTACTGTAAACTAATACACCTAGAATTAAAATCTTGAAATAACCCCAGGTGCAATGGTTTGTTGGTTTTGTTTAAATAGAGTTTTGCATTTTTTTTTCGTAGTTTACGGCCTCTTTTTAAATGGAAACATTAAAAAAACAGAATGGAATTGAGGAAACATACTTAAGGAACGAGGTAAATACTTCGCTACAAAATCACTTCAAAATCTTCGGGGGGGGGGCATATAAAATTTGAGAATATTTTACGGTTACGATTAATAGAACAACAAAGATACGGTTCGAGTCTTCTCCTCCGGTTTCTCAATTTATTCTTTCAATTCCATTCCAAGGTTTCTTAAGTTCTCCATATTATTTGCCTATGGTTTATCATTTTACGATTCTACGTAAACATATCGGAATTGATTTACATTCTGATTAGCTTTCTCGACGTTTTTTAGTCAACCCCAAAAAACAGCAAATTCCCTAATTTTAGTTATTCCATAGACAGACTATCCATTTAATTGGAGCGAACAACAAAGCACATAATGATAAAAGGTATAGTGATAAAATTCAATATTTCATCATAAAATTCAAAATGCACTCTGTCATTCTTCATCTGTAAAACATGTCGTAGCCATGTCAACCTTTCTATCATTATAACCCAAGAAAGCGGGATCAAACCACCGATTTTGTAGGTCTTACTATTTGAGATAAGGTCAGTTAGTAGGGCACAGGGTTGCCGCCAGGTGAAAAAATCGCTAGATTTTAGTGATTTCCTTGAACAAGCCAGTAATTTGTGCGCTGATTTAGTGATTTTTTTGTTAACGTAATATAACAATCACTAGAAATAGTGATAAATCACTAGAGGTGACAATTTCGAGCACCCAAAACATTCTGTAGGCAATTTCTCTGGAAAACATCTAACAGGTTTGCCTCCGTCTTTCGGAGCAACCGCGTTCCCAGAACCATACTTGACCAATGTCATCACTGAAGCTTCCAATATTCTAATCTTGGTTAGCAGACCTATCTTCCAAATTCTTCCAAAAATATTTTAACTGTGAAAAACATCTTCAGTGCACCCACTGTCTTTACTAATCATACTACCAAGGTAATTGAAGCTGTTCACTTGATCGATTTTCTCGCTATCCAATATCACCTCTTTACCTTCACTTATTGCTAGTCGTAGCGACTCAGTTGTCTTAACATCAATTTTCAAGCCAATTCTTGCGCCCTCAACTCTCAAAACCTCTAAAAACTCATTCACATTGCTAATATTTTTTATCTAGGATGCTTAAATCATCAGCATATCTAAGTCTAGGAGATTTATCATCCCCATTTGATTCCGTGTTCTCCCATTGCCTGTTTTGTCATCCTCAGGACAAAGCCCATCCAAGTGATCCATAAACAGCGATAGGAGACACCTCTGTTTAACTTCTGATTGAATACGAAACCAGCAACTAACCTCATTTTCTACCTTAACTGCAGCATGTTATTCTCGTTCATCGCACTAATCACTTTAACATATTTATCAACAGTCTACAGCAGTCGAAAAAGTATCATCCTACAAAGTAATTTACTTCCTACAGAAACCAAGCAAATGCCACTATAATTACCACCCTCACTCTTATCACCTTTCTCGTAGAGAAGTTTAATTAGAGTTTTCTTAAAATCACAAGGTGATTTTGCTTTTTCGAAAATCACATTCATAATCTTCAGTAGTTTATCTTTAGCTCCATAACCACAATATTTGAAAGACTTATTTACCACACTATCAGTATCTGGGTCTTATTTTTTTATTAATTAAAAAACTTCTTCCACAAAATAAGTTTTTCAAAGAAAAGTAAAGAACTCCATTAAACAAAAATGAGCAAAAATAAAATCAAATAATCTACCAAGGGTGAAAGTACCCCAAATCAGCATCGATAAAGAAATGAAACCCAAAACGAACAGAAATTACAATAAATAACAGAGTCAAACTTAAAACGATCAGAAATTAACATAGTTGGGCTCAAAACCCTTATGCCTTCCAAGGCCAGAACATAATTTGCACTTTACTGAAAAAAATATAAATGTTTTTACTTTTACAACTTTAATAAATCAAATAATATTAACATTTTGATTACTAAAAATCAGTATATGTATATCAAACTGACAATGCATATTCATTATATTTTTTTTTTGTAACTTTCAACTACGTCAAACAAAATGGATATCTCAAAATTTTGATTGGATGTGTTTGGGAAAATGGTGAGCGTGACAGGGGAGTTAGTCACTTTCCAATCACTTTCAACTATTAAAAAAGGCACTATTCCTTTCAACTTACAATTTCCAAGTTTCTACGACAACACTTTCAATAAAAACCCTATATGCCCCCAGTGCATAACTTACAACCCTTGCCCTGAGGGCTGTGGTGGGAAGGAGTTGTCATCCTTAAAGACCTAATCTCCAAAACTTTCAAAACGTTTAATTAAATGGTTATGTAAAAATTGTGATTGGATGTGTTTGGGGGAAAGGAGGGCGTGAGAGGGAGTTAGTTGCCCTCAAATCACTTTCAACTATTAAAAAGGCACTAAACCTTTCAATTTCCAATCGAATGAGCCCTTTTTCAAGCTTCTACGACAAAGATTTCAATAAAAACCTTAAATGCCCCATGGAATAACTTATAACCCTTGCCCTGAAGACTGTGGGGGGGGGGGCGTGTCCTGCTCTAAGGTATAATTTCCTGAACTTTGAACTGCGTGGGACAAAATGGCTATCTTAAAATTTTGATTGGATGTGTTTGGGGAAATGGTGGGCGTTGAAGGGATGTTACTTGCCTTCCAATCACTTTCGACTATCAAAAAGGTCACTAGCCATTTCGATTTCCAATCGACTGAGCCCTTTTTGAAGTTTCTAGGACAGCACTTTCTATAAAAACCTTATATTCCCCCAGAGAATAACTTACAACCCTTACCCTGAGGGCTGTGGGGGGGGGGGGGCTTCATCTTTAAAGGCATAATTTCCAGAACTTTAAACTACGTTGAATAAAATGGCTATCTCAAAATTTTGATTGGATGTGTTTGGGAAAATGGTAGACGTGAGATTGGCGTTAGTCGCTCTCCAATCACTTTCAACTATTAAAAAAGGCACTAGCCCTTTCAATTCCCAATTGAATGAGCCCTTTTGAAGTTTCTACGACAACGCTTTCAATAAAAACCTTATGCCCCCTAGGTATAATTTACACCCCGAGCCCTAAGGGCTGTGGTGGGGAGGGGTTGTCATCCTTAAAGAACTAGTTTTCAAAACTGTCAACTACATTGAATAAAATGGCTATCTAAAGTTTTTGATTGGACGTATTTGGGGAAATGGTGGGTGTGGAAGGAGTATTAGTCGCCTTCCAATCACTTTCGACTATTAAAAAGGGCACAAACCACTCCAATATCCAATTGAATGAGCCCTTTTCGAAGTTTGTAAGTTATGCCCCCAAGGCATAACTTATGACCCTTGCCCTGAGGGCCGTGGGGGTGTTTCCTCTTCAAAAACATAATTCCTATCTGTAAATCAACTACGCTGAACAAAATAGCTATCTCAAAATTTTGATTGGATGTGTTTCGGAAAATGGTGGGCGTGGAAGGGGTGTTAGTCACCTTCCAATCGCTTTCGACTATTAAAAAGGGCACAAGCCATTCCAATTTCCAATTGAATAAGCCCTTTTCGAAGTTTCTACGACAATTTCTTCGATACGTAGTGCCCTGCTCTAAAGGAAAAAAAAATCATACATTGTGCCAACATCGTTCTTTTATGCCCTTAGGGCATAATTTAAAACCCTTGCCCTGTTGGTTGTGGGGGAGTGTCCTCCTCAAAAAAATACTTTCTATTTGGAAATCAACTACGCTGAACAAAATGGATATCTCAAAATTTTGATTTGATGTGTTTGGGGGAATGATGGAGGTGGGGAGGGGGGGCTAGGTGCCCTCTAATCACTTTTGACTATTAAAAAGGGCACTAGTCACTCCGATTTCCAATCGAATGAGTCGTTTTCGAAGCTTCTACGACAACTTCTTCGATACGAAGTGCCCTGGTCTAAGACCACGAAAAAAAAATAAATAAAGCACTGTGCCCACATCGTTCTTTACTTAGGGAGCGCGATTGGGCTGCCCATGATAATCCTTCTAGCAATGTCACTATTTTTTTGTCACGAAATAAATTAATGTCAAGAAATTTATTAATGTCACGAAATAAATCTTCCTTCACATCCAAAGTGTCTCAAACTTTTTCATTCTTTACTATGTCTTTACTCTATCACGGTTTGGCACATTTTAGAAAAGTTCTGCCCATCTCTCTTTAACTCTCTCCTTATCAATTAATTGTAGCCATGTCCCTATCTTTAACTGAGATAAGGCAGATTGAACATTCGCTCTCAATTTGTTAGCTTACAATATTTTGCTATTATGCTGTCTGGCTGCATCTTCCAGATCCTCAGTAATTTTATCCATGGCCCACTTCACGCCTCCTTAATTCATATTTTAATACTTTCTCCGCTTTCTTTGTATTCCTCTTATTTTCATATGAAAATAAGAAATTAAATAATTCTATCACTAAAATAATTCTTGCAAAAGCCCCTCCTCCTCTGTATTGAACATGAAGCATCTTTATTAATATTTATGGCTGCATTTATAACTTTCTTCTTTAAGACACCATCAGTGACTTCACAAAATATTTTATTAAAATTATTCCATCCATCATCTACATGGTGAAATTTTAGACTCTCCAATTTAGCATTCAACTGATCCTGGAAAGTTTCTAACGGAAGGAAGTTACGCTTCCTAAATTTCAGCTTTAGATTAACCCGAGACACTACTAGATGGTGATCTTTGCATATGCCTATATATTTGGCTAAGTAGACTGGTTTAGTGTCAATGACCAGAAAAAAACTTCCGTGACAAATGTTTTGATATAACGTAGCTGGAATCCTGCCAACAAAGAGGATCACTTAGAACCCAAAAAAAAAGCCGAGGACAGCTAAATTACGAAAAAAAAGAAGTATTTTTTGGAAAACCATAGTATTTTTGCTAATACTTACTTTCTTTTATATTTTCAACGCAAAAATAGACCGAAGGTGAAGCATTTCACTTAAATTTATTTACAATGTATTCAAATAATACTTTTCCTGAATATTTCCTGAATGAAATAAATGAATTTTCCTGACTATGGAATGAAGTATAAATTTTTTCCTCAGGCTTAGTTTGGATGCTATTTCTGCAACTGATAGCTTTTTGTTGCTGATAACTATCGTTTACAACTGATGAATATGTGAACTTTTTTCTGTCTTTCCGTCGAAATAACTAAATAATTTGAATAGGGTACACCAGAGAGATATTTACCTTTCCGTTTGCAATGAAATTAGCTATGTCTGTTGCGAACGAAATAACATAGTCAATACCCATGTTGCTCGAGCTCAAATCCCAGTTGGACTCAACTGATAATTTATGTGGGTCTTTGGGCTTAAAAGAGTGATAGTTAATAACACCTTTGGATTTAATCTTGGCAGCCAAATAATTCCTGTCTATGCTTGATTCATGGTTGTACTGAATGTCTTTATATCTGTAATAAATTATGCCTGCAACACGTCGCGGAAAGTCCAATTCCACAGTCGTCCGTATTTTTTTCGCTGCTTCATGAGAAATAATAAAGAGGATTTTCTCAGATTCTTCAAAAGTCGAGTAAAACTGAAAAAAGAAATGTTTCTGAAAAAAACTAAAAAAAAGTAAGTGTTTTTTTTTATTCAAGAAACTACGACGTAATAGGCTAATAAAAATTTAATCTGATAGTACTATGTCATTCTTTCCGAAACAAGGTTGACTGTATAGAAAGCTTAAGAATTCAAGAAGTCACTTTGTTTAATTATCATGATTGCGCATTTCATAAGCACACCTATTTTATGTACATTGCACATATCATCGGAAAACTTTAAAAAACAAATGATCCTTTTACCCTATATCAATTTTTTTAAATCATATTTTATGAGCAAAAATGATTAAAACAAATACAACATGCCGCCATGTCAAAAACCTTACACTTGTTCAAGCGGCCCAAGACCACACCCATAATTAATTATTTTGGTTTTGCACCGCACATTCAAGCATCTATTGTAAATGAAATAATAACAACAATAGTCATCGAATTTTAAATAATGATGTTGAAGTGAAACGTAATTAACACAATTGGGCTATATGAAATTATAGGTTTGTTCTATAGGATTATAGAATAATTTCTCTTGTAAAACACTTAAATAAAGAAGTTATCACCTATATTTCTATAATATTTTAGGTTTTCTAGATATCCTAAAAAAAAATTGTTTAAAACTTTATAAAGGCTAAGACATAGCTAGTACTGTTTTTTCAACTTACATATTTTGTTCGTACTTACGTTGAAGAAGTTGTAGTGATACGCTCACTACCTCTAAACAAAACTAAAATGTTTGTCCTTCTAAAATATTTGGAAAAATCCTGCTCACTGTAAAAAAAGAATATTGAACAATAACTTACTGCAGCACCAAGCCACCTGCAGCCAACACAGCTGCAGATGCTCTTCCTATATTCTTATCTATTCAAAAATTCACCCTCTTCCAACACCATTTGACGCTAAAGTTTGACTCTTTCTCACAAATTTACTTTTTAAAACAATAACAAACTTAAGCCTAAAGAACGGGGCGTTGAGGAGGGGTCATCCAATTTTTTTAACTTTCAGTTAAAAAAAACTTGTATTTTTTAATTTAATTTCTGAACGTTTTTGAATTAATACAGATTTGATTTTGTTCCAATTCTGTAAGAATGACCCCTGAATCTCAAAGGTCGTTTAATTAGAGATGAGATAGATGAGATGAGATGACTTTTATTTTCAACTAATAATTACGTCATACTTAACTGGCACTTACCACATTTTTTTAATAACATTATCAACAAACGTAGAAATGGTAAGAACGTATGACGTTTAATTAAGCCACTATTGTGGCTTGAGTAGCGTCACACAATCTTTCATTATAAAATAAAAAAAACAAGTTTTTTAAACTGAAAGTAAGGAGCGACATTAAAACTTAAAACGAACAGAAATTATTCTGTATATGAAAGAGACTATCCCCTCCTCAACGCCTCGCTCTTTACGCGAAAGTTTGACTCTGTCTCACAACTTTATTTTTTAAAACAATAAAAAAATTTAGCGTAAAGAGCGAGGCGTTGAGGAGGTGACAGTCTCTTTCATATACAGAATAATTTCTGTTCGTTTTAAGTTTTAATGTCGCTCCTTACTTTCAGTTTAAAAAACTTGTTTTTTTTATTTAATTTTTGAACGTTTTTGAATAAATGCAGGTTTTGATCTTGGCTCACCGTACATGAATAATTAAAACAAAATTTTCATATTAATTTACTTTTATTTAGTTAAATGGCTTTCTCGAAACTTGTTTAATTTTATTTATGAACGTTTTTATTAGTAATAAATATACGAAACTTACGAATTAACTTACGTAACGAACTTCTATATTCATATATTTTTAATACATTTATTAGGGGGTTCGCCCACTAGTCAATACCTTGCTCTTTAAGCGAAACTTCAAATTTTGTTCCAATTCTTTAGAAATGACCGGTTAATCACAAAGGCCGTTAATTAGAATAAATAGCTCTTATGAAAGTACTAAAAAATCTTTGGCTTAAAGAGCGAGGCATTGACTACGGGGTGAACCCAATTATATATGTAATATTTTCTGTTCGTTTAAAGTTTCGACGTTGCTGCTGTTGTAGTTGAAATACTTGTTTTTTTATATTAAATTTATGATCTTTTTTAAAATAATGCTGGGAAGTCCGGCGTCCCCTTCATAGCAATGTCCCTTCCCCCATGAAAACTTCCTTCATGGAAAGATCCTCCCACATCACCCCCGACCCCCCCCCCCCGACCCGGAAAAATCTCCCCAGAAAAAGTCTGTATACTTCCAAATAACCAATACTAACTGTTAACATTGGGTAAAGTTCATAAATTTCAGCCCACCCCCCGGGAACTTCGGGGGATTAAGTCATCCAAAAAGAAATACTTATTATATTTTCGAACAGGTTAAACAAAATGGCTGTCTCAAAATTTTGATCGGGTGACTTTGGGGAAAAAATGAGCGTGGGAGGGGGCCTAGGTGCCCTCAATTTTTTTGGTCAATTAAAAAAGGCACTATAACTTTCAATTTTAATTCCAATGAGCCATCTCACGATATTCTAGAACAACTTGTTCGATACGATCACCCCTGGGAAAAAAAAACAAAAAAAAAAAAAAAACAAAAACACAAATAAACACGCACCCGTGATATTTCTTCTGGCAAAAAATGCAAAAGTCCACATTTTTGTAGATGGGAGCTTGAAACCTCTACAGTGGGGTTCTCTGATACGCGGAATATGATAATGTGATTTTCATTAAGACTATTTGGCTTTGAGGGGGTCGGTCCTCCTTTGTTTAAACATCGGACAAATTTATTCAGGCGGGGTACTATTGATAAGTAAGATGAAATTTCATGAAACTTATATATTTGTAATCAACAATAAAATTAAATTCTTTTGAATCCTTTATTGGTATCAAAATACCATTTTCTAGAGTTTCGGTTACCATTGAGCCGGGTCGCTCCTTACTTACAGTTCGTTACCACGAACTGTTTGAAACCAAACTCATTCACTCTTCCTACTCTTTTCATACCATTCAATACAATTTAACTCTCCCGAATAAAAAAAAAAAAAAAAAAAAAAAAAAAAATTAAAAAAAAAAAATCAACAATATTTAAGCCCCACCCAACAAAAACTTTTTTAATCTAATTTTAAACTGAAACTGGTTTTCTGACTCCCTAATGCTCTCCGAGAAACCATTCCCCAAATTAACTGCATAATTTCTAATCAAACAGTTCGTGGTAACGAACTATAAGTTAGGAGCGACCCGGCTCAATTGTAACCGAAACTCTAAGAAACGGAATTTTGATACCAATAGATAAATCAAAAGAATTAGATTTCAATGCTAATTTCAAAGATATGAGTTTCATCAAGTCTAGTCATACCCCTCAAAAGTAACGCGCCTGAGAAAATTTGGCTTATTTTTGAAAAAAGGGGGAACGACCCCCTAAAAGTTATAGAATCTTAATGAAAATCACCCCATCATATTCTGCGTATTAGAGAACAATACGGTAATTGTTTCAAGTTCCTATATATAAAAATATGGAATTTTACATTTTTTGCCAGAAGACAGATCACGGATGCCGGTTAATTTGTTCGTGATTGTGTGTGTTTGGTTTGTTTTTCCCCAAGAATGATAGTATTAACCTATACGGCCGAAAATACCGCAGGAGGGCTCATTGGAATTGAAATTAACAGTTCTAGTTCCATGTTTCAGTGACCAAAAAAAATGGACGGCAACTAGGCCCACTCCCCCGCTCATTTTTTTCCCAAAGTCATCTGTTTTAAATTTTGAGATAGCCATTTTGTTCAGCATGGTCGAAAATATGATAAAAATGTCTTTTAGGATGACTTGATCCCCCAAAGTCCCCAGGGGGAGGGCTGAAAGTTATGAACTTTACTCAATGTTAACATATAGTATTGGTTATTGGGAAGTATACAGACTTTTTCAGAGGAGATTTTTTCTGGTAGGTGGGGGAAGGAGCGGGTCGGGGGCGATATGGAAGGATCTTTCCATGAAGGACGTCTTCATGGGGGAAGGGACAGTGCTATGAAGGGGGCGCCGGATTTCCCAGCATTATTAAAGAAAAAGATCAGGAATTAAATAAAAAAGAACAAGTTTTTCAACTGATCAACTGATTGTGATTAAGAGGTCATTTTTAAAGAACTGGAAAAAAAATTCGAACTATAGTTTAAAGAGCAGGGTATTGACTAGGGGGCGAACCCCCTAATATACGTGTTAAAAATTTATGAATATAGAAGTTCGTTACGTAAGTTAATTCTAAGTTACGTATATTTATTACTAATAAAAACGTTCGTAAATAAAATTAAACAAGTTTCGAAAAAGCCATTTAACCAAATATAATATGCAAATTTTGTTTTAATTATTCATGTACGGTGAGCCAAAATCAAAACCTGCATTAATTCAAAAACGTTCAAAAATTAAATAAAAAAAACAAGTTTTTTTAACTGAAAGTAAGGAACGACGTTAAAACTTAAACCGAACAGAAATTATTCCGTATATGAAGGGGGCTGTCCCCCTCCTCAACGCCTCGCTCTTTACGCTAAAGTTTGACTTTCTCACAACTCTATTTTTTTAAACAATAAAAAAACTTTAGCGTAAAGAGCAAGGCGTTGAGGAGGGGGACAGCCCCCTTCATATACGGAATAATTTCTGTTCGTTTTAAGTTTTAACGTCGTTCCTTACTTTCAGTTAAAAAAACTTGTTTTTTTTATTTAATTCCAAAACTAGATCGAGTCGTACTCCACACTTCTGAGACTAAGCTTCCACGACCTCTAGTCCTATGATGATGATAATCAGAATTAAACTTAAAAAAATCGCTAAAATATTCTGGAGATAATCTATTAAGCACTTGGTAAGTAAACAATCCCGCCTGATGGTCCCTGATCTGATGGACATTTAAAATTCTAAAACTGATAAAACGTTCACGCGTGTGCTCATACTGAACAAAGTACTCGAAGCACCTTATTCTTAAGAATCTGCAGTCTTTTAATATTTGAATAAAAATTAGATGCATAAATACAGCAACCATAAACAATAAAAGGATGAAAAATAGTAGGATATACAATTCTTAAAACAGTTAAAGGTAACATGTGTTTCAAACGCCGCATCACTCCAAGACTTCGCGCAAGTTTAGAAAAAATCATATTTATGTGTTTCTTCCAACTAAAATTATTATCAACATAAAATCCTAAATATTTATTTTCAAAACCTGTGAAAGAGACAAATTTTCAAATACTATAGACGCAATATTTACAATTGTTCCTACCCTATTAAAAATCATATAATTTGTCTCAGAAATATTAACAGCAAGGTAACTCAAGGAGGTAAACACCAAAAGGTTTTCCAGCGTTCAGTTTGCTTTATCCACTAGTTCTTCCAGTGATCGTGCAGAAATCGTCAAAGCCGTATCATCTGCAAATGCTGTAACAGTTGCTTCGGGCATGTAGAACCTCAGAGTATCGACGTATACGAGAAAGAGTAACGGACCCAGGACTGAGCCCTGTGGAACTACACATTTTAAAGGATAGAAGATAGTTTCTTAAACCACATTGGCCTGACATTATATAAAGAAAGAAAAACGAGCAAAAATGGGGTTTTTTACAGGGCAAATGAAAGTACTGAAAAAAACACAACAAAGCGAATATTTCGAGAGGACAAACGCCTCTCTTCTTCAGCGCGAAACGAAATAATGTATCCATAAACAAACGTGGAAAGTCAATGTGAAAAGAACCAAAAAACCAAAGAAAAAACCAAAAACTTAAAAGATGAATAAAGTTCAATAAAAGCCAAAAAATAAAAGAATTAAAACTAAATACCTAACAACCATAAAAGCGAGTTATTCGCCAATATCCGCGATTTGCACGAAATCCAAAAAATTATGAACTGTCATCGACGGATACTAGCGAACATTTGAGAGAGAAAAGAAAACAATTCATTCACTCAAAAACAAAACGAACCAGGAATTAAATAAGTTGGAGAACTATGTCATCTGACTTCGGATTTTAATTAATGCATTTCTTGCAGACACCCTTTGAGACATAAGGGGTTGTTCACGTGTTTGATTATATGACTGGGAAAGTGGTTCCAGGCTTATTTCAGGGATTACTAAAATATCGGCTTCTCTTTTGAGAAAACCGAAATATAACTCGTTTATTCTTTCACATTGGCTTTCCGCGTTTGTTTTTGGATACAATAAAAATTTAAGAATAAACTTGATGAAACTTATATATTTAAAATCAGCATAAAAATCTGACTCTTTTGATGTATCTATTGGTATCAAAATTCTGTTTTTTAGAGTTTCGGTTACTATTGAGCCGGGTCGCTCCTTACAGTTCGTTACCACGAACTGTTTGATTAAGAAAATTCAGCTAAAGTAAAGCCTAATTAGGTTAAATTAAGGTTTTATGCTAAATCTTCTTTAACTTAAGATACGTACCTCTATTGCAACACCAAAGAGGTTTAAATCAGATAATGTGTAGCCAAGATTCATCTTTATCTCTTGATCATCCCAAGTGAACTTGTTGATTAATCTGGATCCCGGACCTTCAAGGTCTCGCTGGACAGAGACAGTCAGGTCGTGTGCTGAATTTGAAGTCGTTATTACACCGGTTCCAGAGAACTAAATAGAAAAAAATTAGTACTAACAACTGTAGCTAAGGGGGAAAACATACATGCATTCTAAATTAAAGTCTTCGGCGATACTTTAACACTTAATAACTAATTACATAGAGAAAGTAAGTCTAGAAATTTATTATTTTAAAGGAGTAAAAAATTATGAGGACAACTATTATGTTAACATGCTCCTATTCTTGCAAACACTCCTCAACTGAATAAAAACACGCATTTGCTAATCTACTTTTTGTATCTTCAATGTATCCACCATATTCACCAATAAAACTACCCAGATAAGTGTAGCTATCCATTTAATTGACTTCCTCGTTACTCGAAAAGACATTTTTCACCCTCATTTATTCATAGTCCTAAGCGGCAAAGTCTTCCTGAAATTAATTTTCAAATCTATTTTTGCACCCTGAATTCTTAAAATCTCCATAAATTCATTTATTTTAATAACATTTTTATCCAGGTAATACAAGTCATCTGCACATTCTACGAAACGTTTTAATTATTGATTAGTTCTTTATTTGACAACCAATTCCCAACATCATAAAATCAGGTTCAATTCAACGTGGTTCCCCTGTAAGACTCCATAGTCACTTAGGAACAAGGAAAAAAAACCCAAAAATGTTAAGAAAATACTAAATCTAGTCACCAACTTCAAAAATTCCCAACATCACTTTCTAAGCAGGGAGTATCCCATGTCACAAACTCAAACAAACATTTACCCAGACCAGAAACACTCAGAGACAACCGAGAGAAAAAAAATTGTATATTAGCTAGAAATTTTCTAATGTTCGAACGTAAAGAAACAATCTTTAGGTCTGCTTAGAGAACCTCTTGATACCTGTACTTCAATAAAGTCAGAGCAAGCCTTTAAGACTTCTGAGGAAATCAGAGAGCATGAGTTCCTGACATTTAAAGCAGAGTAATCTACATCAAACGACAGTCAGAGCAGCCTTTAAGACTTCTGAGGAAATCAGAGAGCATGTGTTCCTGACATTTAAAGCAGAGTAATCTACATCAAACGACTGGATGACTCTTGCAAAAAGGGCTGTCATTTTTCAACGAAGATCAGACTCAGTTCTACCAGCTGTGACAAGAGTTCTGTCATCAGCAAAAGCAATAAGTGCTTTCAGAAAATACAAACTCTCGTAAAAGTTAGCAGCAGGTGCTGGTTGACAAAGACGATAGAAATTCGTAAGTTTTAAATTTCAAACCGCGCCAATAAGGTCATTGACGTAAATTATACAGGGGATCGATCACCCTTAATGACAACTTCGCAAGAATAAAGATGGATTGTTTCCAAAACCTCATCAAGAGTCTGAAAGAAAGAGAGAACAGACCCACTAGGAGACCGGTATATATTTACAAAGCGTTTTAGCTTGGGCTTTAATATAACAAAATATTGATTTGAAATCCATTCTTTATTTCTTGACAGGTGACGCCTTACAGAGTACAGAAGAAACATCAGAAACAGTAACCCGGGAGGCCACTACGCGCTATTAGTTTAAATAATGAACACTTGGATGACACTTCCCCCTCCTCCTAAAACTACACTGTTCTTATCTTAGATATATATCTACAGTTTGAATTATTCTAATAAGCATGAACACACTAATCAATTTTTTTCAAAATTAAAATTATGCAAATACCTCTCTAATTACTACGCTTATTCCTATCCTCTTTCTTGTAGAACGGTCTAATAAAATTTTTCCTATAATCACTGGGTACCTTAAAAAAGGGAAATGAAAAAGATTCTTGGCGATATTCTAAGAATCTTTGACAAGACATTGACAATTTTTATATAATTGTAATAAGGGGATTGCCTTATTGTTGCGTTCACTGTTCGACATTTTCTAATCATGGCTTTCAATTAAAAATCTAAAGTTTGGGTTACCTAGCGAGTAAATCCATGAAAATAGCAGCAAAAGCCTTTGAATCTTTGGGTTTGTAAGATACCTCCTAATTTTCTCTTATTTTCACCTTACCGAGACTATCTTCTGCTTATAAATTTTTATTCGGGGTTTTAAATTTTTTGGAGCTTCAGATTTTCCCGCGTTTTTCTTTTCTTCATTTTCGTTTGCTAAGGAACTACGTTAATTGACTTTTGATTTTTTTTTTTTTTTTTAACAACGATTTATGGTTCGAAGATGCATATATGGCTCCTAATATACAGTTCCTTTCAGCTTATTAGCTACATGCAAATAAGTGAGATCGGTAATATAAGAATTTAAAACAGTTTTTTTTTCTTACAAAATGTGAAATAAGGAGGCAAAAAATTGAAATTTTCTCCGAACAAATAACACAAAAATTTGCATCTTAGGTGAGAAATTTTTAAGCACAAATTCAATTAATATCTCAAAGGGCACAGTGTGTAACTACCCAACTCTTTACAATACATGATTTTTAAAGCAACAGTCTGCGGAGTTTATTGTCATAAGTTTAGTTTTACCTTATTGAAGTTTCTTCTTTAGTCATTACATTTGTTTTTCCAAATGTTTGTTTTTTCGGCTCTTCAGGTTCTTAGCGTTGCTTGTTCTTTCCTTTTCTTCATTTTTCATTCATTTTTCCATCCTTAAAAGATGTAAGCCCGCTGATATTTGTCCAAGTAAATAGAAGCAAAGATTAAAAAAAAATCTTTCTCGATGGAAAACCCTTCCGGGCGAGGGATCATGCAAGCTTCGCTATTGTGCTTTACTACTATATTGTTACTAATTTTTAAATAAAACCTACCTTATGAAACGAAGAACCGTCTGTAAGTTCTACAAGCCCAGATGCTTCAATTCCGTTTTCTCCATAACTGAGATTCGCATTTCCAATGTAAACACCATTCTCCTCTAAACGGAGGGTAAGAAGAACATTGGTCTCCCTAAATCAGTAAACATTTACTTTAAGATGCTTGAACATTTGAATTTTTGGAACTTGGATAAGTTCATTCAATTTCTGAGTTATATCCGAATAAAATAAAGATGCCAAGACATAAAAGCGATGAGTTACACTTTTTATTAAGGCGGAGAGGAATAAACTAAAAAGTACCTAAATATGTTGACTTAGAATCCTGGAACCTTTATCAACAAAAAGAAGAAAGGGATGAAAAACTGAAGTAAACATCAAGAACATACAAAAATATAATATAAAAACATGAAAATGCTATTATAAAAAAAAACTCAAATTCGAAAAGCTGTTATCATCATTTTGCAACATTCTAAACAACCTAATTATGATGAGTTATACACCGTACACAATTCCAACCCAAAAAGAGCTATAACAACCTTCCGAAAGAAAATTTTGCATTTTTTGTTGCCTTGTGTGTTGCCTTGGGCATGGGAAGGGGTTGCAAAACATTCAGCTGGCAATCAGATTATCAAACCCGTGCCTAATATTGAGGGTTGTCTGGTCCCTATCCAAAAGATTGGTAAATGCAGGTACCGCAATTCAATATATACAAAGAATTCGCATAAAACCCCCAAACTAAATCGGGTTAAGGAATAACCAGTAGAGTTAACCAGTAGTAGGTTAAGGAAAAACAACTTACTTTTATTTACCAGATTGTCACATAGAAGACAACTTAAACTTAATCTCAACAGACGCTAAGTGTGGGCTCAACTAAAAACATGCAGACACAAAACAAGAAATCTCGGCTCTTTCGAGGGCCAGGGTGACGTGGACCGATCAGGTAAAAGGCCAATTAAATGGGTCAACTTTATCCATATTACCAACTCACTTGTTTTTAATATCTAGCTCTGGCATCGTGAACTTATTAATGCAAAGCCAAAATATTTTCAGAATGTGGCTCAAATTAATTTATAGACATGCGAGAGAAGGACATGAGATAAACCATTGGGACCAAAGTCTAATAAATTTGCGAACCGAAGTTGTAGGTCTTTATGAAATGGGCAATGTATGAAACCATATATTTGCCACCTAAATAGTTACCAGACAATGTAGAAAAGACTTTGCAATACACGAGCAGGTAACCAATAACAAACCTCTATATAACGTGACATACTAGTTATTATTGCAATGAATTATTTATATAATGGAGTATATATATATTTGTTGTACATACATTATATTATTAATTAATATACTACTACTACTACTACTAACAACTCACCGCAGCACCAAGCTACCTGAGGCCAGCACAGCTACGCACGCTCCTCCGCCATCCCAATCTATTCAAAGCCTCCCTTCTTACACCCGTCCACGAAGTTCCAATATCCTTTAAATCTTTCTTTATGAAATCCTCCCAACCCAGACGGGGACGACCTGCTTTCGTTTAGCCCTAGATGTTTGGCCGAAAAGAACAATCTTCGGCAATCTGTCATCCTTCATCCGCACAACATGCCCTAACCACCTCAACCTTTCTTTCATTATGGACCTAGAGAGCGGTATTGAACCATATTTTTCGTATAGCCTATTGTTTGAAATACGATCAGTCAGCTGGGTACCCAGAACAATCCTTTAGCCATTTCTCTGGAAAACATCTAGCAAATCTTCATCCGCTTTTCGGAGCGTCCATGCTTCAGAGCCATATTTGACCACTGTCATCACTGTAGCTTCTAACATTCTAATCTTGGTTTGTAGACTTATCTTCCTATTCTTCCAGACTTTTTTTAACTGTGAAAAAACACCCTGAGCCTTGGCTATTCTATTTTTAACATCTTCACTGCTCCCACCATCTTTACTAATAATACTACCAAGGTAAGTGAAGCTGCCCACCTGATCAATCAGGTGGTTGATCCCTGATTAATTATTATATTATTTATAATTAACTATAATTTTACACTAACGCTATATTATATTTTTATATTAATCAACATTGACTAGGGATAAATTCTTTTATCAGACAATAGAAGACAATGATAAAAATTCTGAATATTACGATCGCTGACGACATTTGACGGTCACTTTTTGAATATATCTATTTTAAGTGATATGTCTCTACAAAAATAAAATAAATAAAGATTATTATAAAATAAGACATATAAAACAATGAACATTCATAAAATTAAAATATATCAATAAAATGTATACAATGAATTTGTAAATCCATAAAATGAAATAAAAGTCTTTAAAACAGTGAGAATCTAATTTAATTCCTCGTGGGTTGTAAAGAAGGTTTATTCAATTTGGGTTGTTAAACTCGCTAAATTTAAAGGTTAATCGAAATGACTATAAAATACAGTTGGGAATAATTTATGATTATATACTCCAGGATAAACCGCGCCAAAAACGCTAAACTCCACTTGAAGTTACAAATTAACGTACTTAAAGACTTAAGACGTAATTCTACATCTCCGATTTTGATACCAAAATTCCATCTTGTTTTGCAGAACATTCCCCAAATTTTGGAGACTAATTAATGAATTAAAAAAAAAATTGAAAGTCAAAGCACTGTGTGAGCGTGATCGTGGAAGGGCCACGCATCCACGTTATGCCTTCAACGGTACTTAAAATCAAAGGGAAATGGAAAAACGGGTAAATTATTATTGAGAGAGTGTACTTTGAAAAAAAGAGCAAGAAATTTTTTTTTATACAAATACTAGTAAATGTCCAAATATTTCACTTTCAAATATGGAAGCCTTTGTCAAGAGGGGGGCGGGAATAAAAAAGCCAAGACTAAACTTTATTAAAACCTTGAAATTTACACCTAAAACCCAGTTTCCAAGTTCCAGACATTATCATTGCTTCATAAAAGCCTGACAGACATTGGGTTTAAAAATATACTATTTAACTAAAACTTAAGATGATTTAAACAATTTTAAAAATCAGTCAAACTACTATACGACTTATAGATAGTATTCGATCATGATTTAACCAAAAGCATCGTTAAGTCGGGGATTCAAACATAAAATGTTGATAACTGAGCTCCTATTGGCGGCTGAGAAGGGTATTTTTTTTTTTAGACAAGTTGGATTTTTGTTTTAACTATTTAAAGTTCTGTAATTTAGTTATAATTGATTCATATTTTTGGACTTTCGATTTTCCCTTTTTTTGTTGTTTTTATTAATTTTTCTTATGTGAATTTTGGACCATGGAACAATAAAGATACTAAATTATATAAAAAAAACGTACCATTGTTGGGTGGAACCTATTGCCTTGTGTTAACTAGGCGGGCAACTCTACTGCTGGTCTGGGACGGCCTACCAAAATATCTGATATGAAAATACGCTTCTGACATAACTTTGCCTTAGACTCTATATGTTTACATAGTTTTGTCTTTGTCAGTATAGACCTGTTTATTAAACTTCTCGTAAATCACTATTATTATTCTCACTTATTGAATTAATTACTCTTGTCTTTGTAGTTATTTTATATTTTATACACCAAGTTGCAGTTAGAAAGTATGGCACAAAAATAAGAAATCTAATTAAAAATTTTGTTAATCAAATGTATCATACTCTTAAACGAAATAAAAATGATCATCACCAAAAAAAGTAAGGTTCTTCATTAATAATTATGCTAAAAATCATAGCATCATTAAAAAGGGTACTATTTATAGGTGCCTCTGGTAATTTTATTTCTTGCTTTACGTAGATAAAAAAAAAATTAATACCGAGTTAAGAATAAAAAACTTCTAGCTTCCCAAATCTAGGTAAACATTTTAATTAACTTTTATTTTTAAAAGTTATAGTTTAAAGTTTAAAAGTAAATTTTAGGTTTCTTGTTCAGTAAAGAATTTCAAAAAGCTATAAATCCCGTTTAAATATAATAACATAAAATAAATGCTTATTATCGATTAAAAAAAATTACCAATGTCCATCATTAATAATGATACCAGAAATCGTAGTATCGTTGACAAAAAAGCTAGTAGTTATGGGCATCTCAGGTAATTTTATTCCTAGCTTTACAGAGACAGACCAAGGGTCATCTGCTTTAGCATCTTCTTCTCCTTCCTCAGCCGGTTCATCCGATTGAAACTCCCCCCAATCTCCATAATAATCTTCGTTAGAGTTTGTTGAACCACCAGTGCTTTTATATTCCAGGTTCCAGGGAACCTTTCTATACCCCTTAATTGACGATGTATACTGGCCGGTAACAGAAATTACATCCGAAACAGTGTATTCAGACGTCATCTTGTAAAAGTTAGTCTTCTTTGAAGATAGATCTTCAACGCGTAGTTCCATATATGTTTGCTGGTCATCAAACTAGAACGAACAAAAGAGAACTACTAATATTGAAAAATAAACAATTAGGTAAACAAACAAATCTTGAACGCAGTCGCATTTTGGACGCTAGTAAAGACCTCGTTATACGAGTGACTCAT
This sequence comes from Artemia sp. Qi Xiang Cuo, assembly GCF_049724085.1. Classification (NCBI taxonomy): domain Eukaryota; kingdom Metazoa; phylum Arthropoda; class Branchiopoda; order Anostraca; family Artemiidae; genus Artemia; species Artemia sp. Qi Xiang Cuo. Next base: position 76,090,050 of record NC_142802.1, on the reverse strand, counting down.
CGTGAAAAGTCTTAAGATTGGGGGGGGGGCTAAACAGCTTTTAAGGAATAATTGTTAAAAATGGTTTGACCACAATTTGACCAATTACATGACTTATGGCAGTTAAGTCTTAAAAAATTTTTTTTATCTGTATTAAGATAGAAGACAGGTTCCTTTATTTTCATCAATTTACAAAGCAAAACAAATCAATTAATAGCAACAACTAGAAGGCCAAATGAGTTATGCACAGTGGCTTAATTAATTAACTAAGTCACATAATCAACAACACAAAAATAAAGATAATAAAAAGAAGAAGTAAAAAACTGAAGTATGATCTTCACAAGGAGCCTGGTCTCACCCTGCATCTCGACTAAATATATACTTTTTGACTTGTGATTTAAATGAAGAATCTGACTCAAAGCTCCCAATGTTGCCTAGGAGGCTATTCCGGAGGTTTAAAAATTATGTGACGATAAACATGGGCTGACCTCTCGGGATTTCTTTTCTCAGATACCAGCTTATCTGAATCCGTAGTATGGTAACAATGGTAATCAGCATTTTTTAAAAAATATACATACCAAGTAAAAAAAAATGCAACATCATTCAAATATTCACAAACAAGTGTTAACAACTCTTAATCCCGTAACTGACCGACATTGAAAACTTTAAAATGAAAATAACAAGCAAGTGTATCATTATGATTGGTACAATTTCCTTAGACACGAACTGTTTTATTCTGAATATTCAGGATTCGCCTATAATTTATAACTATCAAAAGGATGACGTCCATTTTATCGCAAAACAACTGCTCATTTTATTAATTGTTTTACTTTCCTAAAATTCCTTGTTACGATCCCCGAAGGCCTATTGGCTGACCTAGAGGCCCTCTCAAGCATATATTATGAAATGATTGACATAACAAAGATCAAGTACAGAATCTTAATATATTTAAAATTAACAACCACCTCGTAATTCATAAGACTTTGTCCTCAAGAGCACCCTCTAGGTGAAAAGCGAGATGGAATATTATCATCTGTAATTAATTATTTTTCCCTAAATTAAATTCCGCTTCAGTTTTTCCGATTATGATGAAATGTATTGAGGTAAGTGTTAGACCCACAGTTTTACCATGTCCATTTAACTCGATGTTTGTTGCTGCTTTCATTATTCTCTAAATCATTGCACTGCAAACCGCAGCGGCTCTCCCAGAAGTTTCAAAGTGATGCCAACTTTTTACTCTTCACATCCCCCTCCCTTTAGGGACAAATTGTACTCTTGGGGGGGGGGGGCGGGGAGCTACTGTTTTATTTATAAAAACCTCTTTCCAGCTTTAATGATGTCATTAAGTTTTCTTATCAACCAGTTTCAAATGATGACCTTTTGGATTTTGAATCCTGGATTACAAATGAAAACTAGGTAGCTCTCATTGAAACCAATAAAACCAATGGAAAAGCCTCCAATTTTCAAAACCGGATTAAAACTAAATACATGAATTTCGTATCGCAAAAAAGTAAAAACTTGTCCTAATAACAAAACACACTACCAGTCAACAGAAAAAATTAATTAGAATTAAGATGATTCAGCCTAAGCAAGGTAAAATGTCTGAAACTAACTCACCCTGCCGACATCTAAAAAAAGAAATACGAAATAAATAAAAACTAGGTAGCTCTCATTGAGACCAATGAAACCAATAAAAAAGGCTCGAATTTTCAAAACCAGATTAAAACCAAATACATGAACTTCGTCTCGCAAAAAAGAAAAGCTAGTCCTGATAACAAAACACACTACCAGGCAACAGAAAAAATTAATTAGAATTAAGATGATTCAGTCTAAGCAAAGTAAAATGTCTGAAGCTAACTCACTCTGCAAACATTTAAAAAAACAAATACGAAAATCTGCGTCTTCGTATTACAAATATAAAGTTAATTGTCTGTTTCTTACTAAACCAAAACAATTAACTAATAACAAAACAATAGAATAAAAAATATTTAAAATATTTACGGGAAAAAATTAACAATATTTATCTAGGGGCTTTACATACAGCTAAATATTTGAACACAATTCGTTCTTCCATAGTAGAGATCCTCCCTTTCCTCTTTCTAGACACTCTATTACTTAACTTCTCTCAATTTCAACGGCATTTTCACCCTTGGACGTGGAGAAAAAATTAATAACATAAAAAAAATGTGCAGCACTTGTCCAGAGGTATTCCGATAGAATTCATTAAAACCTTTGCCCACAATCTTTTAAAGCATTTGTACTTAATTTTTTATGAAATTAACCGTACTGGTAAGTTCACAAATTTTTGGGAATTAGGTTTTACTACTCCTGTGAAAAAGAAAGGTGACAAGCAAAATTTTGACAGTGTCCGGGCCATTACACTTACTTCAATTATTATGCGAAAGCTTTTTAACTGAAAGATTGTGATAATCTCAAATGTCGACCATAGGCGATTTAGAGCTTTATACACTACATTCACTAACTACTATCTTTTTCACCTTATGGACACTATGAGCAACAAATTAAAAAAGCCCCCTACCTCCCTAAATATTACAGCAGTGGATTTACGAAAAGGCTATTGATTTAATTAACAACAATACACTGGTAAGAAAACTCTTAAATTAATTCCAAATTAATCCCTCTTTAATTAGAATACATTGTGCCTTTCCTTTCAGTAGAACACAAGTAGTTAGATACCTAACTGTGAATTTTGATCCTCTCTCAATTTACAATAATGTACCCAAGGGGACCCTGTTAGGGCTAATTTTATCCCTCGCAACCTTGGAGTCGATTTTTCGGATAGACGGAAATTTGTCGGCGATCTAACTGTCTTAAAGATATGTTGCAAGAAGTTGAAAAGCAGCCCAATGGATATCCTGGGGCAGATGTCAGATATGATGTTATTGGTGATATGATAGTCAATCCCTTAAAGTCAATAATTTTAACAATTAATTTTCTTGAGACCTGTCTTTCTTCCCGTTACCCTATTTCCTCTAAAATTTCGGTTAGTATTATAAAATTACTGGGTGTTACCATCGGCAATTTTAGACAGGATTTCCATATTAATGACATTTTTGCAGTACGCAAATACCACATTCCCCCTCATGAACTCCTTTAATTATAATTCAAATCTGGAATATCGGACTATTTGGAAATTTATCCTTTCATTTGTACACCCAATTCTTGAGTACGCCTGTCATGTTTGGGATCCTGATATCTCCACGGATTTGTGGGATGAAATGGAGGCAGTCCAAAAAACGTGCTTAAAGAATTAACTTTAATGAGCGTAAAATTGTCTATATCTCTCCTGTTTGCAGAACCAACGAACAAAAATTATCTTGTGTTTTGTCAATAGTATCCTAATAACTTCTAAACAAATTCACTTTTTTCTAGTGTTTTCACTCTCTTAAACCTCACGCCCCTCATTCTGCTTCGACAAAAATCACCACTTTTTCCCTAATCCGATTTTCAACGCAAAAAAGAAAATTTTACCCCTATATACTTGATATGTTAAGTAAGTGAAAATCTTCCGCCTCTTTCCTTACCCCTGCTTTTCACCACTTATTATGTTAAGTTTATTTTACTAATTTTCGATATTCTGCTTGTATAGTCTATTACTTTACTAGATTCTTTTGCAACTTTGTCCCTTTTATTTGTAAACGATCCCAATAGTTTTTCTCTTCCTTGTTATTTTTATAGCATTTCACAAATTCTTCCCTTCTTTGTGTTTTTATTAACTGCTTTAATTTCTCGTAAATTCTACTATTTTAATATGTTTTGAATTTTATGACATGTTGACTTGTGTTGACTTTTTACCCAATCTTATTACATTTTTTTTTTTTTTTGCTGTGTTCAATTTTATGTTTGACTCTGAAACGCGAATTTCGCCCATCAGGGTTTGTTATGTTCATTTTTGGGGAAATGGATCTTATCTTAACTAATTTTCTGTAGATAACAGTTGAAGCTCTTAGTAGTTTAATAATTTCTAATTTGCATCTACTATTTATGGAAGCGTACTTATATAAGGGTTATTACCAAATACTTTTTTTGTGGATTGGATATCCGTAAATGGGCTATCTATACAAATTGATATTGTCGCCACTGAGCCTGTTTGCATCATGTCATTCCGGTAACATATTTTTTTGGGTTTATGACTACTTTGACTAAAACGGTTATTTTGAAGTTTTGACCTGATGGCATGTGGGGCCACAGAGACACAAATGGCTGTTGGGGGTCTTTGATTTCCAGGGCAGTAGATACTGGGATTTGCGGTCTAATGAGTCTTACTCCAATTTTTTTACAATAACTCTTTCTATATGATGAAGAGACGACAAAAATATAAATAAAACATGGGAGACACATTGCTCTCAAATGAGTTTACATCATTACATATACTATAAGAAAGCGGTCCTCACATCTACGTCAATACTTTAAAGACAACAATCCTTTAAAGTCAATCCTTCAAAGTCAAAAATTTTAACAATTAATTTCCTTGAGACTAGCCCAATTTCCCCTGAAATGACATTTCTTTTTCTAGTTCAATTTCCCCTGAAACTTCGGTTGGCATTATGAAATTAATGGCTGTTACCATCTGAAATTTTAAACGGGATTTCCATATTAATAATATTTTACAACACGCAAATTCCACATTCTCCCTTTTGAAATCCTTAAAAAAAATGAATCTGCTATATGGCACTATTTGACTACATTCTAATGTAGTATATACTCTAGGGTAGGCCGTGCGCTGGGTTGAGAATTCTTTAACCAAGGGGCATGGGTTCAATCCCTGGCGTGGCCAGCTATTTGTTTTGGGACGAGGGTCAGTGGTGTGACTCTTTAAGCTCAGCCAGAGTCAACCCAGCTCTAAATGGGTACCTAGAGAAGTCTGGGGAAGGTAGGCAGGAAGGGTGTACGAGAGCATAGGATGGCCAGCCCCCAGCTCTCCATTGCACTTCCTGGCTGAAGGTCCACGAAACGGAGATCAGCACTGCCGGTTTGGATCTTAAGGGTCTAGTGCCGTCATACTTACTTACTTACTTTTTACTTAGTAGATACTAGAAATTGTGGTCAAATGAGTCTTTCTCCAATTTTCCACTCTTTCTATATAATGAGGAAAAAACTAAAATATAAATAAAACATGGGAGACACAATGCTCTCAAATAAGTTCATATTATTACATATACTATAAAAAAGCAGTACTCACATCTACGTGCATCTTTAGTCAATCATTTATAGACAACAATCCTTTAAGTCAATCCTTTAAAGACAAAAACTTTAACAATTAATTTCCTTGAGACCCCTCATTCTTTCCCCAGCCCAATTTCCCCTGAAATTTTGGTAGTATTATGAAATTAATGGGTGTTACTATCTTGTAATTTTAAACGAGATTCCTAATATTAGTAACATTTTACAACACGCAAATTCCACATTCTCCCTCTTGAAATCCTTGAGCAAAAAAAAAAAAATTAAATCTGCTATATCGCACTATTTGAATAAATTCTAGGGCAGGAGATACTAGAATTTGCGCTCGAATGAGTATTACCCCAATTTTCTACAGTCACTCTTTCTGAATCATTCATAAAAAAAAACTTTTTGCACAAAATAAGTTTTTTTTTTTTTTTTAAATTAAAGAACTCCATTAAACCAAAAGTAAACAAAAATAGAATCAAATAATTTAACAAGCATACAACCACCACAAATCAGTCAAACAGTTCGTGGTAACGAAACGGTAAGTAAGGAGCGACTCGGCTCAATAGTAACCAAAACTCTAAAAAATGGAATGCCAGTAGATGCATAAAAAGAATCAGATTTTTATGCTGATTTCAAATTTTAAATATTTAAGTTTCATCAAGTTTAATCTTACCCATCAAAAGTTACAAGCCTGAAAAAATTTGCCTTATTTTCGAAAAAGGGGAAATTCCCCCTAAAAATGATAGAATCTTAATGAAAATCAAACTATCATATTCAGTGCATCAGACATTTTGTTCAGCACAATCGAAAACATAATAAATATGTCTTTGAGGATGACTTAATACCCCACAGTCCGCGGGGGAAGGGCTGCAAGTTATGAACTTTGCCCATTGTTTACATATAGTATTTGTTAATTGGAAATATGCAGATATTTTCAGGAGAGATTTTTTCTGGTGGGGAGGGGGGTCGGAGGAGGGGGATACATGGGAGGATCTTTCCATGAAGGATATTTTCATGGGGGAAATGACATTTCTATGAGGGGGGGGGGCGTCGAATTTCCCAGCATTATTTAAAAAACGATCAGAAATTAAATAAAAAACAAGTTTTTTCAAATGAAATTAAGGAGCAACATTAAAACTTAAAGCGAACAGAAATAATTACGTTTATGTGGGGTTCTCCCCCTAGTCAGTACCTCGCTCTTTACGCTAAAGTTTGTCTAGTACTTTTAAAATAGCTAACTATTCTAATTAAACGGTCTGTGTGATTCAGAGGTCATTCTTAAAGAATTGGAACAAAATTCGAACTTTAGCGTACAGAGCGAGGTATTGACTTGGGGGAGAACCTCTCATTTGCGTAATAAAAGATACGAATATAGAAGTTCGTTACGTAAGTTATTTCGTATGTTACGTCAAATCAAAATTTCGAGAAAGCCATTTAGCCAAAAAAAAGTAAAATCAATACGCAAATTTCATTTTAATTATTCAGGTACGGTGAGCCAAAATTCAAGCCGCATTAATTCAAAAGCGATCAGAAATTAAATAAAAAAAACAAGTTTTTTTAACTGAAAGTAAGGAGAGACATAAAAATTAAAATGAACAGAAATTAATCCGTATATGAAAATGGCCGTCCCCTCCTCAACGCCTTGCTCTTTACGCTAAAGTTTTTTATTGTTTTAAAAAATAGTGTTGTGAGAAAGAGTCAAACTTTAGCGTAAAGAGCAAGGTCTTGAGGAGGGGACAGCCCCTTTCATATACCTAATGATTTCTGTTCGTTTTAAGTTTTAATGTCGCTCCTTACTCTAAGGTTATAAAAAATTTTTTTATTTAATACTCATAAATAAATGAAACCCAAAACAAACAGAAATTAAAATAAGTCAAACTCAAAACGAGCAGAAATTAATCTGAGTAGGGTTCTAAACCGTATGCTTCCTAAAGGCCAGAATATAATTTGCACTTTACTCAAAAAATTTAAACGAATTTACAGAAAAAAAATGTGCATTGTCAGTATAAAACACAAATGCTGATATTCATTCCTTAAAATCTTAATTAATTTTTGATTTCTTAAAGTTATAAAAGTGAAAAAATTTAAAAGAATTTTTTTTCAGTAAAGTACAAATTACATTCTGGCTTTTAGAAACCATAGGCTTTACCCTACTCATGTTAATTTCTGCTCGTTTTGAGTTTGACTTATTTTAATTTCTGTTTATTTGGGTTTCATCTATTTATTGATACTGATTTGTGGTAGTTGTATGCTTGGTAAATTATTTGATTCTATTTTGTTCATTATTGGTTTAATGGAGTTCTATACTTAAAAAAAAAAAACTTATTTTGTGCTAAAAGGTTTTTTAATTAATTTCTGTTCGTTTTATAATGACATAGTCTTTTTCAGCGAGAAAGACGGGGCCTCTTCTAACGTTAAACAACCATCCCTTGACAAAAAATTGAAAGGGCAATAGCCCTTTCAATTTCCAATCGAATGAGCCCTTTTTGAAATTTTTACGAATACGCTTTCAATAAAAACATTATATTCCACCAGGGCATAACTTACAACCTTAGCTCTGAGGGCTGCGGGGGGATTGTCATCCTCAAAGACCTAATTTACAGAACTTTCAAATACGTTAAACAAAATAGCTATCTCAAAATTTTGATTGAATGTGTTCGAGAAAATGGTGGGCATGAGAGGGGGGTTAGTTACCCTCCAATCACTTTCGACTATTAAAAAGGGCACTAGCTCTTTCAATTTCTAATTGAATGATCCACTTTTCAAATTTCTACGACAACGCTATCTATACAAACCTTAGATGCTCCCAGGGCATAACTTACAGCCTTTGCCCTGGGAGCTCTGTAGGGTTTGTCATCTTCAAATACAGTATTTACAGAACTTTCAACTAGATTGAACAAAATGGCTATCTCAAAACTTCGATTGGATGTGTTTGGGGAAATGGTGGGTGTGAGACGAGGATTAGTTGCCCTTCCATAACTTTCGCCTATTAATAAGGGCACTAGCCCTTTCAATTTCCAATCGAACGAGCCCTTTTTGAAGTTTCAACAGCATCGCTTGACTTAAAAACCTTATATGCTCCCAGGGCATAGCTTAAAACCCTTTCCCTGTGGGCTGTGGAGGGGGGAGGGGGTTGTCATCCTCCAAGACATAATTTCCAGAACTGTCAACTAGGTTGAAAAAATGACATTCTCAAAATTTTTATCGTATGTGTTGGGGAAATGGTGAGCGTGAGAGGGGAGTAGTTGCCCTCCAATTTTTCAACAATTTAGTGCCAAAAAAGGGCACTAACCATTTCAATTTCAAATCGAATGAGCCCTTTTTGAAGTTTCTACGACAAAGCTTTCTATAAAACCTTATATGCCCCCAGGGCATAACTTACAACCATTGCCCTAAGGACTGTGGGGTTGTCATCCTCAAAGACCTAATTTCCAAGATGTTCCACTACGTTGAACAAAATGGCTATCTAAAAATTTTGATTGGATGTGTTTAGGGAAAAGGTGGGCGTGAGAGGGGGTTTAGTTGCCCTCCAATAATTTTCGACTATTAAAAAGGCACTAGCCCTTTGAATTTCCAATTGAATGAGCCCCTTTTCAAGTTTCTACGACAAAGCTTTCAATAAAAACCTCATATGCCCCCAGGGCATAATTTGTAATCCTTGCCCTGAAGACTGTGGGGGGAGTGTCCTGCTCAAAGGCATAACTTCAAAGGCAACTTTCAGCTGCGTTGAACATAATGGCTATCTCAAAATTTTGATTGGATGTGTTTGGGGAAAAGGTGGGCTTGGAAGGGGTGTGAGTTGCCTTCCAATCACTTTCGACTATTAAAAAGGGCAATAACCATTTCAATTGCCAATCAGATGGTCCCCTTTTGAAGTTTCTACGACAATACTTTCTATAAAAACAGTAGAATGGCCTTATTGACTCGTGACAGGACCACGTGGTTTATGGTCCATATATGGGCATAGAGTCATTAGGGAGAACACGTGGTTGATGGTGTCAATGACCTCTTTTTCCAAGGTCGATTTATTTGATGTTTCTATGTGTAATAGCTCCGGGACGAAGGTTGCACATGCGCAATGAATTCTAACAGGAACAATGTTATTGATCTAGGACTCGAGGGGGAAGTGAATTTCCGAGAAATTGATTGCGTAATCAAAGTGGGTCAACAACAACAACAACGACCTTGACATTCGCTGAGAGCGTGCACTTACAACAACAAAAACCCGGAATTTGGAACACCTGTGCTGTCGACCTCAATTCACCTATCGTGAATCAATAATTCCCCTTAGAAACAACAAATTAATTTCCATTTCTTGACAGATCAATCAATCAATGACATCATCTGTCAGACTTTAAAAATTTCCACCTAGAAACATTTCTCCAGGAATAGATCCAAGTCATTAATGTCTTCGCCTCGGGAACAGTTCTACTGGTCGAACTCCAAAAGATATTAATAACCAAAGGCCATGGAAACAATGAGGCAAGAAACATCTTAGCGATGAATTGTTTTAGCGCGCGAAATGGTTTCATATTAATTTGAAATGCGTTAGCGCAGAGATGCCAATAACAAAGGAACACGCTGAATTTACGTTTAGGGATTATTTGGGCGAAACCGTTTTAGACAGGTTATGGAACTATTTCGGCGAAACAGATAGAGACATTTTAAAAAAGATTTTTGAAGAGATTTTAGAAGAGAATTTGAGTGTGGTCGTTATAATACACAAGCTTCATTTGAACAGTGTTGTGAGGTCCTCTAACCCAAGCTCCCAAAGGGCCACCGGCGCCCCCAAAGGCCCACCCACACCCCCAAATGCCATCCCCGGGCCCCCCAAAGGCCCATCGAGCTCCCAAAGAGCCCCAGCCCCCCAAACGCCCTCCTCAGACCCTCAAAGGCCCTCCCCTGGTCCTCAAAGGGCCCCCGGACCCCCAAAGGGCACCCCCGGGCCCCCCAAAGGCCCATCGAGCTCCCAAAGGCCCTCCCTGTGCCCCAAAGGCCCTCCCTGTGCCCCAAAGGCCCTTCCCCGGCCCCCTCCTCCTCCTCCCCCACCTCCTCCTCCTCCTCCTCCTCCTCCTCCTCCTCCCACCTCCTCCCTCCTCCTCCTCCCCCTCCCCTCCCCCTCCCGTTCCCTCCCCATTTTTTATACTTTTTTGTGCATTGAGACACAGAACGACCCCCTCCCCCCGGCCCCTCCCCCTCCAAAGGTCTGATTTTTTCAAAGTTCATTTTGAATTTCTTTCATTGAAATGCAAGAGTTGGAATATTTCAGTAGTGTTTGGTTGTGGTTTAACTTGTCACAGTTACATTTTCTTGATTTTTCAAAGTTCATTTTGAATTTCTTTCGTTGAAATGCAAGAGTTGGAATATTTCAGTAGTGTGATGGTGTAGTTTAACTTGTCAAAGTTACATTACCTTAATTTTTCAAAGTTCATTTTGAATTTCTTTCGTTGAAATGCAAGAGTTGGAATATTTCACTAGTGTTTGGTTGTGGTTTACCTTGTCATAGCTACATTCACTTAATTTTTCATAGTTCATTCTGAATTTCTTTCGTTGAAATGCAAGAGTTGGAATATTTCAGTAGTGTTTGATTGAGGTTTACCTTGTCACAGTTACATTTTCTTGATTTTTCAAAGTTCATTTTGAATTTCTTTCATTGAAATGCAAGAGTTGGAATATTTCAGTAGTGTTTGGTTGTGGGTTACCTTGTCACAGTTACATTTTCGTGATTTTTCAAAGTTCATTTTGAATTTCTTTCGTTGAAATACAAGAGTTGGAATATTTAAGTAGTGTGTTATTGTAGTTTACCATGTCACAGTTACATTCACTTAATTTTTCAAAGTTAATTTTGAATTTCTTTCGTTGAAATGCAAGAGTTGGAATATTTCACTAGTGTTTGGTTGTGGTTTACCATGTCACAGTTACATTTTCTTGATTTTTCAAAGTTCATTTTGAATTTCTTTCGTTGAAATGCAAGAGTTGGAATATTTCAGTAGTGTTTGGTTGTGGTTTACCTTGTCACAGTTATATATTCTTGATTTTTCAAAGTTCATTTTGAATTTCTTTCGTTGAAATGCAAGAGTTGGAATATTTCAGTAGTGTTAGGTCGTGGTTTACCTTGTCACAGTTACATTTTCTCGATTTTTCAAAGTTCAGTTTGAATTTCTTTCGTTGAAATGCAAGAGTTGGAATATTTCAGTAGTGTGTTATTGTAGTTTACCCTGTCACAGTTACATTCCCTTAATTTTTCAAAGTTCATTTTGAATTTCTTTCGTTGAAATGCAAGAGTTGGAATATTTCAGTAGTGTTTGGTTGTGGTTTACCTTGTCACAGTTACATTTTCATGATTCTTCAAAGTTCATTTTGAATTTCTTTCATTGAAATGTAAGAGTTGGAATATTTCAGTAGTGTTTGGTTGTGGTTTACCTTGTAACTGTTACATTTTCTTGATTTTTCAAATTTCATTCAGAATTTATTTCGTTGAAATGCATGAGTTGGAATATTTCAGTAGTGTTTGGTTGTGGTTTACCTTGTCAAAGTTACATTTTCATGATTCTTCAAAGTTCATTTTGAATTTCATTCATTGAAATGAAAGAGTTGAAATATTTCAGTAGTGTCTTGTCGTGGTTTACCTTGTCATAGCTACATTTTCTTGATTTTACAAATTCATTTTGAATTTCTTTCGTCGAAATGCAAGAGTTGGAATATTTCAGTAGTGTTTGGTTGTGGTTTACCTTGTCAAAGTTACATTTTCTTGATTGTTCAAAGTTCATTTTGAATTTCTTTCGTTGTAATGCAAGAGTTGGAATATTTCAGTAGTGTTTGGTTGTGGTTTACCTTTGTCAGAGTTACATTTTATTTAATTTCCTATGATCATTTTGTTGGTCTGTCTTTTTATATTAAGTTTTTGTTTAATTCATTTGAGTTTGGGTATGTTTTACACTTTAAAAGTTACATTCTATTGATTCTTCAAATTTCATTTTGAATTACTAAAGTTTAAGATCAGTATTTGTAAAAATTCAGTATTTTTTGTTTGTGTTTTACCTTTTCACAAATACAATTTCTTGATTTTCAAAGTTCATTTTGAATTTATTTCGTTGAAATGCAAGAGTTGGAATATTTCAGAAGTGTTTGGTCGTGGCTTATCGTGACAATGTGTAATATTCATGATTGTACTTGTCTCATTTTGGTTTTCTTATATTGATAAGCTTTAGTTGTTCGATTTCTATAAGTTATTCTCATAGACTCAAGTTTAACAGCAGCATTTTTTTGACTTTTCGGTTTGAATTTGGAATAACGTTAATATTTTTACAAGTTTTTAACTCATTCATACTCTGGCTATCATGGTTTTAAATGTCACAGTTACATTTTCTTGATTTTTAAAAGTTCATTTTGAATTTCTTTCGTTGAAATGCAAGAGTTGGAATATTTCAGTAGTGTTTGGGTGTGGTTTACCTTGTCACAGTTACATTTTCATGATTTTTCAAAGTTCATTTTGAATTTCATTCGTTGAAATGCAAGAGTTAGAATATTTCAGTAGTGTTTGGTTGTGGTTTACCTTGTCAGAGTTACATTTTCTTGATTTTTCATAGTTCATTTTGAATTTCATTCGTTGAAATGCAATAGTTGGAATATTTCAATAGTGTTTGATTGTTGTTTACCTTGTCACAGTTACATTTTCCTGTTTTTTCAAAGTTCATTTTGAATTTCTTTCGTTGAAATGCAAGGGTTGGAATATTTTAGTAGTGTTTGGTTGTGGTTTACCTTGTCACAGTTACATTTTCTTGATTTTTCAAAGTTCATTTTGAATTTCTTTCATTGAAATGCAAGAGTTGGAATATTTCAGTAGTGCTTGGTTGTGGTTTACCTTGTCACAGTTACATTTTCTAGATTTTTCAAAGTTCACTTTGAATTTCTTTCGTTGAAATGCGAGTGTTGGAATATTTCAGTAGTGTTTGGTTGTAGTTTACATTGTAAAAGTTACATTTTCTTTATTTTTAAAATTTAATTTGAATGCCTTTCATTGATATTCACGAGTTGGAATATCTAAGAAGTGGTTTGGTGATTTTTAATGTTTCACAGTTACAGTTTTATTATTTTTCTTTGTTCATTTTATATTATTTCGTTTAAATTAAATAGCTTGTCTTTTTAATTATGGTTTTTTTTATTTTTTCATCGTATTTGTTTCATTTTCTTAATTTTTCTAAGTTCATTTTGAATTTACTACGTTGAAATGCAAGAGTTGGAATATTTCAGTAGTGTTTGGTTGAGGGTTACCTTGTCACAGTTACATTTTCTTGATTTTTCAAAGTTCATTTTTTGAATTTCTTACGTTGAAATGCAAGAGTTGGAATATTTCAGTAGTGTTTGGTTGTGGTTTACCTTGTCACAGTTACATTTCTTGATTTTTAAAATTTAATTTTGAATTTGTTAATTTGAAATGAAAGATTTGTAATATTTCAGTAGTGGTTGGCAGTGGTTTACCTTATTGAAATTACGTTTTCTTGATTTTTCAAAGTTAATTTGAATTTATTTAATTGAAAAGCAAGAGTTTGTATATTTAAGTAGTGTTTTGTTATAATTTACCTTGTCACAGTTACATTTTCTTGATTTTTTCAATGTTCATCTTGAATTTATTTCTTTGAAATTAAAGAGTTGGAATATTTCAGTAGTGTTTGGTTGTTGTTTACCTTGTCAGATTTACATTTTATTGATTTTTCAAAGTTCATTTTGAATTTATTTTGATTAAAAGCAAGAGTTGGAATATTTCAGTAGTGTTTTTTATTTTTGGAGAGTGTCACAGTGCAATGTTATTTATTGTTATAAGTTCTTTTTTAATTTAATTCTATTACATAGAAGTGTATGAAGATTTAAGCATTTTTTTTTTGTGGTTTAAATTGTAAGAGTTACATTATCTTGATTATTAAAAGTTCATTTTGAATTTCTTTTATTGAAATGGAAGAGTTGGAATATTTCAGTAGTGTTTGGTTGTGGTTTACCTTGTCACAACTACATTTTCTTGATTTTTCAAAGTTCATTTGAATTTCTTTCGTTTAAATGCAAGAGTGGGAATATTTCAGTAGTGTTTGGTTGTGGTTTACCTTGTCACAGTTACATTTTCTTGATTTTTCAAAGTTCATTTTGAATTTCTTTCATTGAAATGAAAGAGTTGTAATATTTCAGAATGTTTGGTAGTGCTTTAAATTTTCACAATTACATCTTCTGCATTTTTCAAAGTTCATTTTAAATTTCTTTAATTCAAATGCAAGAGTTGGAATATTTCAGCAGTGTTTGGTTATGGTTTACCTTTTCACAGTTACATTTTCTAGATTTTTCAAAGCTCATTTTGTATTTCTTTCGTTGAAATGGAATTGTTGGAATATTTCAGTAGTGTTTGGTTATCTTTTACCATGTCACAGGTACATTTTCTTGATTTTTCAAATTTCATTTTGAATTTCTTTTATTGAAATGCAAGAGTTGGACTATTTCAGTGGTGTCATGTTTTGGTGTAACTTGTCACAGTTATATTTTCTTGATTTTTCAAATCTCATTTTGAATTTCTTTCCTTGAATAGTAGGAGTTGGACAATTTCACCAGTGTATGGTCGTGGTATACCTTAACAAAGATGCATTTTCTTGGTTTTTAAATGTTCATTTTGAATTTCTTTCGTTGAAATGCAAGAGTTGGAATATTTCAGTAGTGTTTGGTTGTGGTTTACCTTGTCACAGTTACATTTTCTTGATTTTTCAAAGTTCATTTTGAATTTCTTTCGTTGAAATGCAAGAGTTGGAATATTTCAGTAGTGTTTGGTTGTGGTTTACCTTGTCACAGTTACATTTTCTTGATTTTTCAAAGTTCATTTTGAATTTCTTTCGTTGAAATGCAAGAGTTGGAATATTTCAGTAGTGTTTGGTTGTGGTTTACCTTGTCACAGTTACATTTTCTTGATTTTTCAAAGTTCATTTTGAATTTCTTTCGTTGAAATGCAAGAGTTGGAATATTTCAGTAGTGTTTGGTTGTGGTTTACCTTG